>NC_092768.1:22125713-22392114 GCF_047496795.1 Chiloscyllium punctatum | reverse complement strand
CCCTCAGGGTTCTGGTGGGCAGGGATGGTAACAGTGGGATCTGTGGGGGGTGGGGGGGGGTGCATGTCAGCAGAATACAGGTGAGTAGCATTGATGAGGGGCGGAAGTGGTGGTGAACATGGCAGTGGGGCTGTGGAAGTCACTGAGCGTGTGACATCAGCGATGATGTGAGGAGCAGAAGTGATGTCACGTGTGGTGCATGAGGAATTGTGAGGGGCGGAACTGGCTGTGGGAGTGGCTGTGGGAGCTTGAAGTGTTCCGAGGCGGAAGATGAGGCGTTCTTCCTCTAGCCGTCAGGTGGTGAGGGAGCAGCAGTGGAGGAGGCCCAGGACCTGCATATCCTTGGCAGAGTGGGAGGGGCAGTTGAAATGTTGGGCCACAGGGCAGTGGGGTTGGTTGGTGCAGGTGTCCCAGAAATGTTCGTTGAAGCGCTCTGCTGTGAGGCGTCCAGTCTCCACAATATAGAGGAGACCACATCGGGAACAACGCTTACAATAAATGATATTGCTGGATGTGCAGGTAAAGCTTTGATGGATGTTGCATTTTGTTCGGCCAAACCAGGCCAGAGTAATACAGTTGATGGTATGGCCCTGGGGGGTGTTATTGAATGGGAGGCCTGGGGGTGCAGGTACATGGGGTAGAGTTGCAGGGAGACACGGTGGTGAAGAGAGAGTATGGCATGCTTGCCTTCATTGGTCGGTGCGTTGAGTATTGGAGTTGCGACATCATGTTGTGGCTGTGCGGCACACTGGAGTGTGATTCTGGTCACCCGACCATGGGGTAAGTATGTTGTGAGGCCTGAGAGTGTGGAAGGAATTTGCAGCACTGTTGCTGGGACTGGAGGGTTTGAGTTATAAGGAGTGGCTGAATAGGCTGGGGCTTTTTTCCCTGTAGCATTGCAGGCTGAGGGGTGACCTTTTAGAGATTTATAAAACCGTCAAGGGCATGGAATGGGTGAATAGCTCATGTATTTTTCCCAGGGTAGGTGACTCCAGAACTGGAGGGCTCAGATTTAAGGTGAGTTGGGAAAGATTCCAGAAGAACCTGAGAAACAACTTGTTCACGCAGAGGGTAGTGCATGTATGGAATGGTCTGCCAGGGGAAGTGGTGGAGGTTGGTCTCATTACAACATTTAAAATGCATCAGGATGGCAATATGAATAGGAAGGGTTTCGCGGGATTTGGACCAAATGCTGGCAAATGGGACGAGGATCTGTTTGGGATATCTGTTCTGTGTGGACTCATTCGATGGAAGAGCCTGTTTCTCTCCTGTGTGAATCTATCACTCCATCTGAATAACTTCCTAAATGTTGCAAAGATTTCTGTCTCCTTTCAGGCAGTGAGGTCCTGATGCCAACTGTGATCATGGGTAAAAATATTATCCTTAATTCCCCTTGAAAACCCCTGCTCCTTCTCTTAAATCTATGCACTTGTTATTGTCCAATCCATTCCTCATAACTTTCTACACCATCATAAGGTTCTCCCCTCAGCCTTCTCTGCTTCAATGAAAACATCTCCAGCCAATCAAGTCTGTCTTCAGAGGTGAAACGCTCCAGCCCAGGCAACATCTTGGTGAATCTCAGCTGTTCCAGTCCTGCCCTGTCTCCTGTTGGATCTTCGACACACTCCTCAAAAAGATTAAGTGGAGACATTTTAAGAATTTTGTCCTGTCTAAGCCCTTCACAATCTGCCTGTCCCAGTTCATCCTGGGGAGGCTGAATTCCTCTGATGTAACAACCCTTTTGTTTTTTCACTTGTCTGAGATTTGTCTGCCTGTTAGCATTTAATCTCTGACTGGGGTGGGTCTATGGTACATTCCTAACAATGTAATCCCCAATTTTTATAAAGTTCTCCCCATGTGGCTTCAACAGAGTGGAAAATAAGATGTTGCTAGAGTCATTAAGGTATCCAGCATGGAAACAGACCTTTTGGACCAACTCATCCAAATTAATCTCGTCCCATTTGCCAGCAGTTGGACTTAACTGTAAAAACCTTCTAAACCTTCCTGTGGTATATAAGTAAAGCAGTTGCTTCTGAGCTAATTTACACAATTGCATATTTGTTTCAGCAAAGAGCTGAGTTAGCTAAACTTGCATGCAAAGATGAAACTATATGAAGGGAGTCAGTTAAGATTAGGACGAGCAACAATGGAATATGTTACGGACGAGTAGATAAGGAAGATGGTAGGAAGAAAAGGACACTGAGCCACACCAGCTCAGCAGATTGCGTTCACGTCGGCACCAGAATGAGCCAAGTTAGTTACAAATAAGGGATAAAACAAACAAGAGTAAGGGACGCCAGGCTTAGAGTAGTGGGAGAAGTAAATAAGGGTGGAGTGCAGCTAGGCAGGAGCGGAATACAATAAGGAATAGTGATAGGTTTGACGCATAATATGCTAGGCCAATGAAGTAAACGGGGAAGTACCGAGAGAAACTCAGTTAAACTGTATAAATTGTGAAATAAGTTTTGGATTGGTGTGCCTACTTGTTAGCCACCCGTTTAGCTAGAACATTTCAATAAAGTTCGCTGCTTCAGAATTTGACTCGGACTGAAATTTATTGATACGTGAGCTTTGTTCCTCACACTTCCTATTTGTGTATCCATCAAGATGCCTTTGAAATTTTGGAATCGTACCACCACTTCCTCTGTATCTCACTGCATACACGCAGCAACCTTTGCATGAAACATTTGCCCCTTAGATCCCTTTTAAACCTTTTCCCTCTCACTATAGACCTCTGCCAACTAGTTCTGGACTCCCACACTCCTACCTTGTATGTTTGCCCTTTCCATGCTCCTCATGATTTTATAAACCTCAATAAGTTCACCCCTCAGCCTTTGACACTCCAGGAACAGAGGTGCACCTGCATATTGAATAAGAAAATTTTCTTGGACACACATAGACTCCTATCCATCCAACTTCTTAGCACAATGGAATTCCCAGTTTACGCTTGGAAAGTTAAAATTCCCTATTATTGCAACCCTATTAACCTTACAGATATCTGAGATCTCCCTGCATGTTGCTTCTCAATTTTCCACTGTCTATTTGACAGCTTATACTGCAATCCCAATGAGGTCTTTCCGAGTTACACCCAAATAACGTCCCTTGATTGTCCCCAGGAGTATTCTCCTTAAGTACAACCATAATGTTATCTTTAATTAAAAATACCACACCCCTCCTTTCTTGCCTCCCTTTCTATCTTTACTATGACACCCTTCCCTTCCCTGAGCCACGTTTCACCACTAATAGCTATGATATTCCAATCCTGTGTTCCCAACCATGTCCTAAGTTAATCGGTCTTATCTTTCAGGCCTCTTGCGTTAAATAAATGCAGTTCAATTGCTCATTCTTACCTCATTCTCTGCTGTGCTCATGCCTACCTTGAGTAGTTAACTTACCCCCTTTATCTACTGCACCTTATTTCTTATCTCACTATCTGAGTCCCATCAATACATTCCCTCCCTGCTTACCAGTTTAAAGTCTCCCAAGTCACACGAGCAAATCTCCCTGCCAGAATACTGATCCCCCTCCAATGCAGGAATGCAGGTGCAACCCATCTGTCTTCGACAGGTCTATTCCAACAAAGGTTCCAGTGGTCCAAAAATGTGAATTCTTGCTCCTTACTTCAGCTCCTTAGCCACACATTGTCCGACTACTCCTACTCTCACTAGCATATGGTACTGGGAATAATCTAGATATTACTACCATTGAGGACCTCTTTGTAATCTCCTGCATCACTATTAGGAACAAAGCAATGTATTAGTTTCCTCAGTGTCACTGAACGTTTCCACCACAACTGATATCATCAAAACTGATGACTTTACATCATCACAATGCTGTTTCTGTGACATCACTGTTCACAGATTAATTCTCTCATTTAGAGTCAGAGAGATGTACAGCACAGAAATAGACACTTCACTCTGACTCGTCTGTGCTGACCAGATATCATAACCTAATCTAGTTCCATTTGCCAGCACTTGGCCCATATCCCTCTTGAATCCATCCTCTTCATATAACCATCCAGATGCATTTTTAATGTTGTCATTGTGACAACCTCCTCCACTTCCTCTGGCAGCTCATTCCATAGATGGACCATCGTTTGCATGAAAACGTTTCTCTTTAGGTCCATTTTAACTGTTTTCCCTCTTACCCTAAACCTATGCCTTTTACTTTAGACTCCCGACCCCAGGGAAAAGACTTTGCCAATTTACACTATCCATGCCCCTCATAATTTTGTAAACCTCTATAAGGTCACCCTTCAGCCTCTGACGCTCCAGGGAAAACAGTCCCAGCCTATTCAGCCTCTCCCTCTAGCTCAAATCCTCCAATCCTGGCAACACCTTTGTCAATCTTTTCTGAACTCTTTCAAGTTTCACAACAGCCTTCCAATAGGAGGGAGACCAGAACTGCACACAGTATTCCAAAACTGGTCTAATCACTGTGCTGTACAGTTGCAATATTACTTTCCAACTCCTATATTCGATGCTCTGACCAAGAAAGGAAAGCATACCAAATGTCTTCTTCACTATCCTATCTACCTGCGACTTCACTTTGAAGGAATTATGAACCTGCACTCCAACGTCTCTTTGTTCAGAAACACACTCCAGGACCTGACCATTAAGTGTGTCAGTCGTAACAACCTCACTAGCTGCAAGCTGGCTTTTCACCCTCCCCTTATGGAAGTTTATAAGTATCTGCTTTGTTTAATATTTGGCTATGTTACACTCATAGATATTTATCAGGTTCAACAGGTCTGCCAGCATCTGTGCAGAGAAATCAGAGTGAACATTTTGGATTGAGTGATGTTTCCTCAGAACTGGTGGTAGCTAGGAAATGTCAGTTTATATACAGGAGATATGGTGGGGGAGAAGGGGTGAAGAGTAAATGATAGGTGGGGATTGAGCCCAAAGAGAGAGAAGAGCAGTTAGACAGACAAATGAGTGGATAACAATCTGGCTCGGGGGGTGAATAGCTGTTAATGGAGACTGTTAGTGGCTAACAATGGTTTGTATGTAATAGCAGACTCTGTGATGACAAGGCCTGGTGGTGTGAGAGCGCAGATCCCAAAGTTATTCAATTTGATATTGGGCCTGGAAGGCTGCACGATCCCCAAGCTGAAAGTGAGGTGCTGTACTTCCAGCTTGCATTGAGCTGCATTGGAGCACTGCAGTAAGCCTGAGGCAGAGGTGTTGGCAGGTTACAGCGATCTTTGGTTGCTGCCTGACCTGCTGTGCTTTTCCAGCAACACATTATTCAGGTCTGATCTCCAGCAACTGCAGTCCTCACTTTCTCCCATTGTTTTTACCTCGATTTTAACCCTATTGCGAATCCTCTTGCAAGGATGCCTGCCTTGAAGAAGTTTTCCTCCTCTCTCTACAAGAATCTCAGGGAGTCCCTGTCCCACTGCAACTCTCAGATCATTTCCTACCTATCATCTTCATCCCCTCCCCCACTCACCTACTGTATTCTATGCGACTTTCTCCCCACCCCCATCCTCATCTCAGTTAACTCTCCACTCTGCAGGCTCTCTGCCTGTATTCCTGATGAAGGGCTTTTGCCCGAAACGACGATTCTCCTGATCGTTGGATGCTGCCTGAACTGCTGTGCTTTTCCAGCAACACATTTTACAGCTCTGATCACCAGCATCTGCAGGCCTCACTTTCTCCCATTGTTTTTACCAGGTTACAGGGAAGTGTGTTAAAAGGCATCTGGAATTTCAGGGTCTTTTTTGTCAAACAGAATGCAAGTGTTCTGAAGTCGACCCTTCATATCCCCAATAGAAAGGAGGCTGCACTGTGAGCAGTGGATACAGTAGACTAGATTGTGAGAAGTGCAGGCAGGTGAAGGTGTGTTTGGGCCCTTGGATACTGAGGAGGGAGGAAGTAAATTGACAGGTGTTCCACCTTCAGCAGTTGCGGGGAAGGTGCTATGACATTGTGAGGGGGCATTGGAAGTAAACAGTGTCCCAAAGGGAATGGTTCCTGTGGAAGGGGAGGTGTGTGGTGTCTGGTGGTGACATCTCACTGGAAACGGTGGAAATGGCAGCTGATGATCCTCTGGAGATGGATGCTGTTGGGATGGTAGGTAAGGACAAGGGGAACCCTATCACTGTTGCAGAAGGGAAGAGAGGGGGTGAGGGCTGAAGTGTGAGAGATGGGTTGGTCCCACTTGAGGGCCCAGAGGAATCCTCGGTTGAGGAAAAAGGTGGACATTTCAGAGGATCCCTTGCCAAAGTTAACATCATCGGAACGAATACGATGGAGACGGAATAACTAGGAGAATGGAATGGAGACTTTACAGAGAGCAGTGTGTGAGAATGTAAAGGTCAGGTAATTGTGGGAGTCGGAGGGTTTACTGTGGATATTAGTGGCCAATCTATCCCCAGAAATAGAAATAGAGATGTTGAGGAAGGGAAGGGCGGATTTAGAGAGCGACTGGGTGAAGGTGAGAGTGAGGTGGAAGTTGGAAAGAAAATCGATAAACCTTTTCAATTCTGAATGGTAGAGGGAAGCAGTACCATGCTCAATGCCTTCAGATCCAATCCTGACTTTGTTATTAAACCTGCTGATCAGGGTGGTGTTATAATAGTCAGCAAACTGACCACTGCATTGCAGAAGCTGAGATACCTCTCAGCTACCTCTGCCTATCTGCTTCTCGTCTGTGACCCCATGATGGAACATCAGGCCATTGTGCGAACCACGATCACCAACCTCATTTCATCTGGGGATCTGCCCCCACTCCAACTGCCTCCAGCTGATAGTCCCCCAATCCCACACAACTTGCTTCTACCTCTTTCCCAAAATACACAAACAGGATTACCTGGGCAGACCCATTCTTTCTGCCTGCTCCTGCCTCACAGACCTCATCATTTCCTACCATGATGCAGTCCCTGCTCACTTACAAATACCATTCCTCTGACACTATGCCCATTCCAAAATTTCCTGCTTATGACGCTAGCTGCCTCCTCTTTCCCGTGGATATGCAATCTCTCTTCCTGAACCATGGATTCCCCAGCACTGTTGTTGACAAGGTCCTCAACTGGGTCCAACCCATCTCTGGCATTTTAACTCTTACCCCTTCTCTTCCCTCCTGCAACACTGATAAGATTCCCCTTGTCCTCATCAACAATCCCACCAGCACCAACATCCAGAAGATCATCAACCATAATTTCTGTCACTACCAGACACCTATTCCTCTCCCCTCCCTTGTCCACCTTCCACAGGGACTGTTCCCTCCAGGATGCCCTGGTCTATTCTTCCCTCACTCCCAACAGCCCCCCACAGCCTCATGGCACCTACCCCTGAGACTGCTGAAAGTGGAACACCTGTCCGTTTCCTTCGTCCCTCCTCAGTATTCAAGGATCCAAACAGACCTCCAGGTGAAGCAATGCCTTATCTGCACTTAGAGTCAGAGAGTCATAGGGATTTACAGCATGGAAACAGACCCTCCTGTCCAACCCGTCCATGCCGACCAGATATCCCAACCCAATGTAGCCCCACCTGCCAACACCCGGCCCATATCCCTCCAAACCCTTCCTATTCATATACTCATTCAAATGCCTCTTAAATGTTGCAATTGTACCAGCCTCCACCACTTCCTCTGGCAGCTCATTCCATACACATACCACCCTCTGCGTGAAAATGTTGCCACTTAGGACTCTTTTATATCTTTCCCCTCTCACCCTAAACCTATGCCCTATAGTTCTGGACTCCCTGACACCAGGGAAAAGACTTTGCTGATTTACCCTATCCATCTCCCTCACAATTTTGTAAACCTCTATAAGGTCACCCCTCAGCCTCTGACACTCCAGGGAAAACAGCCCCAGCCTGTTCGGTCCCTCCCTATAGCTCAAATCCTTCAACCCTGGCAACATCCTTGTAAATCTTTTCTGAACTCTTTCCGGTTTCACAACATCTTTCCAATAGGAAGGAGACCAGAACTGCACGCAATATTCTAACAGTGGCCTAAGCAATGTTCTGTACAGTTGCGACATGACCTCTCAACTCCTGTACTCAATACTCTGGCCAATAAAGGAAAGCATACCAAATGCCTTCTTCACTATCCTATCTACCTGTGACTCCATTTTCAAGGAGCTATGAACCTGCACTCCAAGGTCTCTTTGTTTAGCAACACTCACTAAGACCTGACCATTAAGTGTATAAGTCCTGCTAAGATTTGCTTTCCCAAAATGCAGCACTTCGCATTTATCTGAATTAAACTCCATTTGCTACTCCTCAGCCCATTGGCCCATCTGGTCCAGATTCTGTTGTAATCTGAGATAATCCTCTTCGCTGTCCACTACACCTGCAATTTTGTTGTAATCTGTAAATTTACTAACTGTACCTCTTATGCTCGCATCCAAGTCATTTATGTAAATAACAAAAAGTAGAGGACCCAGCACCAATCCTTGTGGCACTCCTCTGGTCACAGGCCTCCAGTCTGAAAAACAACCCTCCACCACCACCCTCTGTCTTCTATCTTTGAGCCAGTTCTGTATCCAAATGGCGAGTTCTCCCTGTATTTCATGAGATCTAACCTTGCTAATCAGTCTCCCATGGGGAACCTTGTCGAACGCATTACTGAAGTCGAAATAGATCAGATCTACTACTCTGCCCTCATCAATCCTCTTTGTTACTTTTTCAAAAATCTCAATCACTTCCCTCAATCTAATCTACTGCATTCACTGCTCACAATGTGGTCTCCTCTGCATTGGGGAAATAAAGCATTGACTGGGTGACAGCTTTGCTGTACACTTGCATTCTGTCTATGAAAAAGGCCCTGAGCTTCCAGTTGCCTGCTCGTTTAACACATCACAGATGCTGCCAGGTGTGCTGAGCTTTTCCAGCAAATTCTGTTTTTGTCTCTTATTTACAGCATCCACAGTTCTTTCAATTGATATTTATTTGCTGCGGTTTTCATCATTGATCACTTCAGTAAGACCATCCAAAATCTTTTCTTATAAAAGGTAGTCTCTCAGTGTTTCCAACTCCTTCTCTTTGCTAAACTATCTAAATTCCACCTTCCCCACTTGACCATCCTCTCCCCCAATTCTGACACTGCCAATTATCAACTTCCATCCCACCCCCACCGCCACCTAGTCGATCACTGATTCCTCCTTTTTCTTTCCTTGGCATGTCTGTTTCCATTTCTGGGGACAGACTGAACAATAATATCCACTATAAACCCGACTCCCCTAGCTACCTAAAGTATACATCCTTGTATCCTGCTTCCTGTAAACAATCTTATTCCATTCTCCCAGTTCCTCCGTCTCCATTCTCATCTGCTCCGACAAGGCAAACTTTGACAAGGGAGCCTCGGAAATGCCCACATCCTTCCCCAACTGAAGTCTCCATAGCAATGTTGTTGAGAGTGCCCTCAATTTGGTCTGACCTACCTCCCACACTTCAGCCCACACCCCCTCTCTTTTCTGCCACAACAGTGATAGCATTCCCCTCATCCTAACCTACCATCCCACCAGCATCCACAACCAGAAGAGCATCAGACAGCATTTCTGCCACCAGGCACATATTTCCTTCTGCTCCCTTGTCAGCCTTTCACAGGGACCGTTCCCTTCCAATCACCCTGGTGCTCTCTTCCTTCACTCCCAACACCCATGCACAGCCCCACAGCAACATCCTCAGCAACTGCCAAAGATACAACACTTGCCCATTTTCCTCCTCCCTCCTCAGTATCCAGGGTCCAACACACCCACAAGGTGAGTAGCACTTTCACAATGTCGTGTCCTTCATTCACTGCTCACAATGTGGTCTCCTCTGTATTGGGGAAACAAAGCATCTGTGTTCTGCCTGAAAAAAAAGGACCCTGAGCTTCCAGCTGCCTACCACTTTAACTCAGCTTCCTGTTCTCTGGGCAACATCTCTGTCTCAAGCTTGTTGCAGAGCTCCACTGAAGCTCAGTGCAGGCTGGAATAACAACACTTAATTTTCCACATCCGGACCCTGCAAGTCTTTGGACTCAATTTCAAGTCCAATAATTCTAGGCCCAGAGCTCTACCATGAACTAGACCACTACCCCACATATCAGGTCTTGTTATCACTGCCGTTACACTCTGCCTATTATTCGGCATTAACAGTCTTCATCACCAGGTATTCACTCTCCTAACCTAATCATTATCTACTCTTTTGTCTTTCTAACTGTTCTTCTCTCTCTTTGGGGTCGATCCCAACCTATCATTTCCTCCTTACCTCCTCCCCACTGTACCTTCTGCGTATAAACTGACTTTTCCCAGCTACTATCAGTTTTGAGGAAAGATCATTCAATCTGAAAGTTTAACTCTGATTTCTCTCCGCAGACCTGCTGAGCTTTTCAAGCAATTTCTGTTTTTGTTTCTCTCACAACCCCCATGAGATATGTGTCTTTTAACACTGGCTCTTTAATGTCTACATGCCTTCCTGATATTATGATAAAAACTGTTCCTCCAATGTCACTCCAGATGCAGCCAGCCCAGTCTCCTCTCGAAATCCTGTTTCCGTGCTCTATCCTCTGGTGAGACAGAACCCTTCACTGCTCTGACACACAGAGCTGGTGGCTTCAGACACTTACCCAAATGGACCCACAGAAAGTACAATGTTTCCAGGGAGAGTCTTCCAGAATTAACAACTAGTGATGTGAAGATGTAAACTGGGGACTTGGAGACCCTGCACATCTGAATCTATCATTAGGAAAATGAATGCACGTGTCTACCTGGGTGAATGGTGTGTATCATTTCTCTCCAGACAGTGTACTGTAAAGGGCCGGTGAACTGTCCCAGAGACAGAGAGCCATCAGCAGATGAGAGTGTCATCTTCTCATCACTAATCCTGTAAACATTAAACAGATGACACGATAACCTCTGCTTTGTTCCAACATTGATGAAAACATTTAAGTATTCAAGCTTTCCGCATTTTTCATGTTTGAGTCCCTGGGTTAGAAAGTGAAATGTTCCTCTTATTTTTGTAACTGATCCAACAAGAATTTGACAATGCACGGGCAAGGATTGGAAATGTCCAGGTCCAGAGAAAGGCCCATGTCCTGACAACAGAATAGTAACTGAGACTTCACACACCATGGAGATGATATACATTTCCCCATCCCCTTGCTGTATTCTAAACAGAGCTTGTGGAACAGAAGCAAAAAACCTGAAACATCGAAAAGCCCCACGTCCATCTGTGCAATACATGGGTCCCACAACCCTCAGAGAGTCCTACTTCTCCGGCCTTCTGACCATCTCTGATTTTAGTCTCTCCCCCCATTGGATGTTGGAC
Source organism: Chiloscyllium punctatum (assembly GCF_047496795.1). Taxonomy (NCBI): domain Eukaryota; kingdom Metazoa; phylum Chordata; class Chondrichthyes; order Orectolobiformes; family Hemiscylliidae; genus Chiloscyllium; species Chiloscyllium punctatum. The sequence continues at coordinate 22,380,853 of NC_092768.1, read as the reverse complement.
CTTCAGCTGCTGAGATCCTCAGCTCTGGAATTCCATTCCCCCAGACTCTCCATCTCTATATTCCTTTTTCTTCCTTTAAATTCTGCTAAAACTCACAGCAAACATCTGGATTAAAAGCTCAGTGACACTTTTCTACACTTTCCAACTCTCCTGTAAAATACCTCAGAACATTAGATTGTACTAATTAAAGACCTTTTTATTTTTGCATTTATTTTACCTTTTATAAAAGCGACGGTGAGAGTTAGTATTGTAAAAGGTAAAACAAAAATGATTTGCCCTTTAAACTCTGACTGTCTCAAGTTGGTCAGGAGCCATGCAGGGACAGGGATGGCCATTTCCTGGAAACATGGGCAGTGTGTCTCTCACAGGGTCAGGGGAAGGTCACAGTCAGGCAAACAGCCCAAGTCAGGGCAGTGATCACTTCCAGCCTGAGAACCAGGCTGTATTCACAGGCATCTTGTCATTGTTTACAATATTGTAGAACAGTTTTATAAAATGTAATACTGTTTAAAACCTGTAACAATATTCTTCTCATAAAAACAATCATGTATGAATCATAACCGAAGTTACTGTTATCTGATGAATCACCCTTTGAAGCGGTGACAATAACCAGGAAATAACCCCATAATAACCCGTCCCTGAGTTATTGAGCAAACTGTGCAGAGTTTGAGTAAAGAGTATGTCCTACCTTCTCTTCCGACAAGCTTCCTCCTGAAAGAAATGAATCACAAACAGTGAGGATGGCAGTAACAGATTTCAGGAGGAGACAGACACGCTGCTGAAATGAGCAGACACAACACGGAAGTGTAAAGTGATCCATTTTGGAAGGAAGATTGAGGAGAGTGTAAAATAAACTGGAACTAGCCATCAGTCCCGCTCACAGATCCAGTGACTCCCATTATACCAGTCACACCCACACACTATCCACATGGAACTGGAACTGGATTACAATGGGAGTTCCAGGAGATAATTAAAATTGGGAAACACGGAGATAATAACAAAACAAATTTTGTTCCAAAAAAATTACTGGAAAATCTCTGCAGGTTTGGAAGAATCTGTGGAAAGAAATCAGAGTGAACGTTTCGGGAGCATTGACCCTTCTTCAGTGTCAACAGCAGAAAGCCAGTGTGCTTCCAAGTAAATCTGTTGGTATAACCTAGTGTTGTGTGATTTTTAACTTTGAACAGCAGAACCGTCCGGACAGTCACAAGGTCAGTTCATTTTTTTACACGACATTCCATCTTATTTTTACAGTTGTCATCATGTCCGAAATCTGTCTGAAATAACCTGCAATATATTCCCTCACCTTCAGAAACATCAGCTCGTCTTTTTGCTCCATCTGTTTCTGCAACTTTGAGAGATTCTCCTCAATAGAATTTAAATTCTCCTGAATCTCTCGAAGGTTTTTCTCCATTGGTTCCACAATCCTCTCCTCTTCTTCCCTGAGATCTCTGAGTAAACGCTGCTCTTTCTCAGTGAGAATCTGGTGCATTTTAGTGAACTCGGATGTGATGTGGGTCTGCAGACTGCTCGCCTGTTCCTACCAAATGAAATGTGAAACCTCATTAATGTCCCGCGATAAAGTGAACAAAACTAACCCAGATCCCAGAGAATCAGCACAGGGAGAGCTCACCCTCACTTCGGAAATCTTCCGTTTCTGGGTCAGTTCTGTTTGTAGAACCGACGATTTCTTCTCAGTGAGAGAATCTAATGAAGATTTCAGCTGATCCTGTGATTGAAAAAGAAATTGAAAAGTTAGCTGTGTTCGGTCTGGTGTGGGATCAGGGATATGTGATGAAACACGCTGTTTATAAATTATTCTCTTTTACCTTGTATATTTCAAAAGCCTCATTGATCGGCAGGAAGCGGTGCTCTCTGTGTTCCCGCGAATCTCTACAAATCAGACAGATCAATTTCTTGTCAGTTTCACAAAACAGTTTCAGATCTTCCTGATGTTTCTCACAGTGAGGTTTACTTTCCTTCTCTTTCGGATCCAGCTTTAATTTTCGATACTCCTCGGCCAGATTCGCTAAGGCCCGATTCACCCTGAGGTTTCTTTTCGGAAATTCCTCTCTACATTCCGGGCAGGAGTTTGCCTCCTTCTTTTCCCAACTCTTGGTGTTACAGGAGCGGCAGAAGTTGTGTCCACACTCCAGTGTAACCGGATCGGTGAAGAAATCCAGACAAATGGGACAAATTGCCTCCTCGATCAGTCTCAGGAGCTGCTGTTTGGAAGCCATGATCAATCTCAGCACTTCCTGTTTCAAACCACTTTCAGTTTCAATGTGACTGCGCTGGTGAACACATTCAGTTCAATCATTTACTGATGGATTTCACGGCAAATGTCAGAGAAGAGTATTTAGTAACTATGTTTTATGAAGATTTTGACCTGGGAACCAGTGAAAGACAATATTTTGAGTTGAAACAGTTTTAGTCCGCCGAGGGGGACTTCACCCTGGCCGGGAGGGTTACCTTTGGGGGAGGGACAGTGAGAGAGAGGGCGGGAGGGAGGAGAGAAGGTGTGTAAGATGGGCTGGGACCCAGGTTTCACGAATCTCACTGCCGATCATAAACCCTTTGGTGAAACTCAGGGTCAGATCGGGATCCGGAACCTGAATTGTGTGAATGATTACAGGCACTCAGCCTCAAACAAAAAGAATTATAAAATGACCAGATGATACTGCGGTGACAGATGCAGAAATGGGTCTGTGAGTTTCCTGCATTTATGTAGCGCCGATCACAACAACTGTAGCCATTCAGCCCCTCTGAAATTTTTTTAGATTAGATTATTTACAGTGTGGAAACAGGCCCTTCAGCCCAACAAGTCCACACCTATCCTCCGAAGAGCAACCCACCCAGACCCATTCCCCTATATTTACCCCTTCAACTTACACTACGGGCAATTTAGCACGGCCAAATCACCTCACCTGCACATTTTTCTGGGAGGAAACCGGAGCACCCGGAGGAAACCCACGCAGACACAGGGAGAATATGCAAACTCTACACATGTACTGACCGAAGTGATGAAGGAAATACATCAGGCACTTGAAGCCCAGCAATGACGTGAACCTGATCAATCCCCGAGATCTCTAAACATTTGTTCCCCTTGATAGCAGTGTCGCTGTCCCTGTGAAAACAAGACCCTGATGTCAATAAAATTGGTTGATGTCGACTAATTCAGAGCCAGTGAAACACTGCAGAATGTATCACACATTAACAGAGAATTCTAATATTTCCTTTGAAAAAAAAAGTCAAAACAACAAGTTTTAAAAGGGAGCAGAACAGACAAAGGAAGCACATGGTGAACACAGTGCAGCAGAGAGAGTATCTGCACAGTTACTGCAATTGCTGTTTTGAATTCATGTATCTCTGGAGTGCGTCTAGGAAAATTAACAAACAGTGAAATTCACAACTGATCGTGGAGGAACTGTTTGGGTGAAGTTCACAGCACAGAATCAGATAATTTAGTTGTTTAAGTGGCCTACAGAAAGTCTGCAGTAGTGAGTAGAGTGGGTTGTTTCTTGTTTGTATGTTTTTGGAGATATGTCTCTTGATTAAATTTAAGCCATAATTATGTATTTAACCTGGTGAAGTGTTTTGTAGAGGAATAAGAGGGTGTTATTTTCTCAGTCTGTAGATTGTGAAGGAGCAAAAATGGCCTTTATGTACTTCTTGTCAGATGTGGGAGATTAAAGAGAGTTTAAGGGTTACTGTGGATATAGGATTGAGGTTAGTAAGGAGGAGGTGTCATCAATTCTAGAAGGAGTGAAAGGAGACAAGTCTCCTGTGCCAGATGAGGTTTATCTGAGGATTCTCTGGGAAGGGAGGAGATGTTGGAGCTTTTGGTCTTGACCTTTGAGTCGTCATTATCTACAGGTTTAGTACAGAGGACTGGAGGAATGCAAACATTGTTCAAGAAGGGCAGTAGAGATGACCCATGTAATTATAGACCAGTAAGCCTTACATCTGTTGTAGGAAAAGTTTTGGAAAGGATTTTAAGAGATAGGATTTAAAACCATCTAGAAAGCAACAATTTGATTTCAGATAGTCAACATGGTTTGATGTCTCACAAAATCTCATTGAGATTTTTTGAGAAGGTGACGAAGCATGTGGATGAGGGTAGGGCAGTTGACTTGGTGTACATAGACTTCAGTAAAGCCTTTGATAAGGTTCCACATAGTAGACTGTTGGAGAAATTGCAGAGGCATGGGACTGAGGTTGATTTAGCAGTTTGGATTAGAAACTGGTTTTCTGTAAGAAGGCAGTGAGTGGTGGTTGATGGAAAATATTCAGCCTGGAGTCCGATAACTAGTGGTGTGCCACGAGGACCTATTCTTGGACCACTGCTGTTTGTCATTTTTATAAATGACTTGGATTCAGGCATAGGTGGATTGATTAGTGAGTTTGCAGAGGGCACTAAAGTCGGTGGAAAAGTTGACAGTGTGGAAGAATATTGCAGGTTGCAGGGGATCATGGATAAACTGCAGAATTGGGCTGAGTGGTGGCAAATGGAGTTCAATGCAAATAAATGTCACTTTATGAAGAATAACAGGAAGACAGAATACTGGGTCAATGGAAAGATTCTTGGTAATGTAGGTGTCTAGAGGGATCTTGGAGTCCATGTTCATAGACCCCTGAAAGTTGCCATCCAGGTTGGCAGCGTTATTAAGAAAGCATATGGTGTGTTCGGTTTGATTGGTAGAGGGACTGAGTTCCAGAGCCATAATGTCATGCTGTAACTATACAAAATGCTAGTGCAGCCACACTTGGAATATTGTGTACAGTTCTGGTTGCCCCATTACAGGAAAGATGTAAAAGCATTGGAAAAGGTGCAGAAGAGATTTACCAGGATGTTGCCTGCTCTGGTGGGATGGTTTTATGAAGAAAGGCTGAGAGAGTTGGGTCTGTTCTCCTTGGACAGAAGAAGGCTAAGAGTGTATTTAATAGAGACATACAAGATGGGTAGACATTTAAAGTCTTTTTCCGAGAATGATGACATCAGCTTGTATGAGGGGGCATAGCTACAAATTGAGGGGTGATAGATTTAAGACAGATGTCAGAGGCAGGTTCTATACTCAGAGAATGCTAAGAGCATGGAATGCCTGCCTGCCAATGTCGTTAACTCAGCAACATTAGTGAGATTTACACAATCCTTGGATACGCACATGGCTGATGAAGGGATAGTGTAGGGGGCTGGGCTTAGATTAGTTCACAGATTGGCACAATATCAAGGGCCAAAGGCCTGTTCTGTGCTGTATTGTTTTATGTTCCATGTTTTATATGTGCCATAAATGCTGCTGGATGTGAATCTTATCAGATCAAATGGATTAGTTGGAGAGATAGTTAGAAGCAATGAGGAATTTGCAACAGCAACAGTATGTGGATGGATGGCAGTTAAAGGAGGTGAGGGGGGATGTCTCAGATCCAGGCACATAGATGGGTTAACTCCAGGAAAGGTAAGAGAGGTAGGCAGCTAGTGCAGGAGTCTTTTGTGGTTATGAGCTGAGAATGTGTTGCTGGAAAAGCGCAGCAGGTCAGCCAGCATCCAAGGAGTAGGAGAATCGACGTTTCGGGCATGAGCCCTTCTTTTGCGGATATACCCATTTCAAACAGGTATGCTGTTTTGGAAAATGTAGGGGGTGATGGATTCTTAGGGGAAAATAGCACGAACAGCCAAGTTTCTGATATTGAGACTGGCTCTAATGCAAGGAGAGGTAAGTTGGCTTCCAAGAGATCAATTGTGTTAGGGGATTCTGAAGTCTGAGGTACAGACAGATGTTTCTGTGGCTAGCAGCAAAAAAGCAGAATGGTGTGTTGCTTCCCTGGTGCTAGAATCAAGGATATCTCAGAGAGGGTGCAGAATGTTCTCACGGGGGAGAGGAGCCAGCAAGAGGTCACTGTCCACATTGAACCAATAACATTGGAAGGGAAAAGGTTGAGATTCTGAAGGGAAATTTACAGAGAGTTAGGTAGAAATTAAAAAAAGGAGGTCCTTGAGAGTAGTAATATCTGAATTACTCCCAGTGCTACGAGCTAGTGAGGGCAGGAATAGAAGGATAGAGCAGATGAATGCATGACTGAGGAGCTGGTGTATGGGAGAAGGATTCACATTTTTGAATCATTGGAACCTAGTTTGGGGGAGAAGTGGCCTGTACAAGAAGGACGGATTGCACCTAAATTGGAAGGGGACTAATATACTGGCAGGGAAATGTGCTAGAGCTACTCAGGAGGATTTAAACTAGTAAGGTTCGGGGGGGCAGGGGGATACCCAGGGAGATAGTGAGGAAAGAGATCAATCTGAGACTGGTACAGTTGAGAAGAGAAGTGAGTCAAACAGTCAGGGCAAGCAGAGACAAGGTAGGACTAATAGATTAAACTGCATTTATTTCAATGCAAGGGGCCTAACTGGGAAAGCAAATGAACCCAGGGCATGGTTCGGAACATGGGACTGGGACATCATAGCAATTACAGAAACATGGCTCAGGAGTGGGCAGGACTGGTAGCTTCATGTTCCAGGATACATGCTACAGGAAGGATAGAAAGGGAGGCAAGAGAGGAGGGGGAGTGGCTTTTTTGATAAGGGATAGCATTACAGCTGTGCTGAGGGAGGATATTCCCAGAAATACATCTAGAGAAGATATTTGAGTGGAACTGAGAAATAAGAAAGGGATGATCACGTTATTGGGATTGTATTATAGGCATCGTAATAGTCAGAGGGGAAATTGAGAAACAAACTTGTGAGGAGATCTCAGCTATCTGTAAGAATAATAGGGTGGTTATTATAGGGGATTTTAACTTTCCAAACATAGACTGGGGCTGCCTTCGTGTTAAAGGTTTAGATGGAGAGGAATTTCTTAAGTGTGTACAAGACAATTTTCTGATTCAGTATGTGGATGTACCGAATAGGGAAGGTGCAAAATTTGACCTACTCTTGGGAAATAAGGCAGGACAAATGACTGAGGTGTCAGTGGGGGAGGACTTTGGGGCCAGCAACCATAATTCTATTAGATTTAAAATAGTGATGGAAAAGGATAGATGAGATTTAAAAGTTGAAGTTCTAAATTGAAGAACGTCCAATTTTGATGGTATTAGGCAAGAACTTTTGAAAGCTGACTGGGGCAGATGTTTGCACGTTAAGGGATGGCTGGAAAATGGGATGCCTTCAGAAATGAGAAAATGAGAATCCAGAGAAAGTATATTCCTGTCAGGGTAAAAAGAAAGGCTGGTAGGTATAGGGAATTCTGGATGACTAAAGAAACTGAGGGTTTGGTTAAGAAAAAGAAGGAAGCATATGTAAGGTATAGACAGCATAGTTCGAGTGAATCCTTAGAGTATAAAGGAAGTAGGAGTATACTTAAGAGGGAAATTAGGAGGGCGAAAAGGGGACATGAGATTGCTTTGGCAAATACTGTTAAGGAGAATCCAAAGGGTTTTTACAAATACATTAAGGACAAAAGGGTAACTAGGGAGAGAATTGGGCCCCTCAAAGATCAGCAAGGCGGCCTTTATGTGGAGCCTCAGAAAATGGGGGAGATACTAAATGAATATTTTGCATCAGTATTTACTGTGCAAAAGGATATGGAAGATCTAGACTGTAGGGAAATAGATGGTGACATCTTGCAAAATGTCCAGATTACAGAGGAGGAAGTGCTGGATGTCTTGAAACGGGTGAAGGTGATAAATCCCCAGGATCTGATCAAGTGTACCCCAGAACTCTGTGGGAAGCTAGAGAAGTGATTGCTGGGCCTCTTGCTGAGATATTTGTATCATCGATAGTCACAGGTGAGGTGCCAGAAGATTGCAGGTTGGCAAACGTGGTGCCACTGTTTAAAAAGGGTGGTAAGGACAAGCCAGGGAACTATAGACCAGTGAGCCTGACGTCGATGGTGCGCAAGTTGTTGGAGAGAATCCTGAGGGACAGGATGTATGTGTATTTGGAAAGGCAAAGGCTTATTAGGGATAGTCAACATGGCTTTGTGCACGGGAAATCATGTCTCTCAACTTGACTGAGTTTTTTGAAGAAGTCATAAAGGGGATTGATGAGGGCAGAGCAGTAGATATGAATTACATGGACTTCAGTAAGGTGTTCAACAAGGTACCCCATGGGAGACTGATTAGTAAGGTTAGATCTCATGGCAAGCCCGAAGAGCTAGTCATTTGGATTCAGAACTGGCTCAAAGGTAGAAGAGAGAGGGTGTGGTGGAGGGTTGTTTTTCAGACTGGAGGCCTGTGAACCAGTGGAGTGCCACAAGGATCGGTGCTGTGTTCTCTACTTTTTGTCACTTACATAAATGATTTGGATGCGTGTGTAAGAGGTACAGTTAGTAAGTTTGCAGATGACACCAAAATTGGAGGTGTAGTGGACAGTGAAGAGGGTTACCTCAGATTACAACAGGATCTTGACCAGAAGGGCCAATGGGCTGAGAAGTGGCAGATGGAGCTTAATTCAGATAAATGCGAGGTGCTGCATTTTGGGAAAGCAAATCCTAGCAGGACTTATACACTTAATGGCAAGGTCCTAGGGAGTGTTGCTGAACAAAGACACCTTGGAGTGCAGGTTCATCATTCCTTGAAAGTAGAGTCACAGATAGAAAGGATAGAGTTTGAATACAGGAGTTGGGAGGACATTGGTCGGCCACTGATGGAATATTGCGAGCAATTCTGGTCTCCTTCCTAATGGAAAGATGTTTTGAAACTTGAAAGGGTTCAGATAAGATTTACAAGGATATTGCCAGGAGGATTTGAGCTATTGGGAGAGGCTGAACAGGCTGGGGCTGTTTTCCCTGGAGCTTCAGAGGCTGAGAGGTCACCTTATAGACGTTTGCAAAATTATGAGGGGCAGGATAAGGTAAATAGGCAAAGTCTTTTCCCTGGGGTCAGGGAGTCCAGAGCTAGAGGACATAGGTTTTGGGTGAGAGGGGAAAGATATAAAAGAGACCTAAGGGGCAACTTTTTCACACAGAGGTTGGTATAGATATGGAATGAGCTGCCAGAGGAAGTAGTGGAGGCTGGTTAAATTGCAACATTTAAGATGCATTTGGATGGGTATATGAGTAGGAAGGGTTTGGAGGGATATGAACTGGGTGCGGGTAGGTGAGACTAGGTTGGGTTGGGATAAATGGTTGGCATGGACGGATTGGACAAAGGGTCTGTTTCCATGCTGTACATCTCTATGACTTTATGATGTGATATTCATTACGCTGCTACCAGTTCATATTTCTCAGTGATGATCATCCAGCAATCCTCACTTGCAAAAGGATTAACTATTTTCTCATTTCATTTTCTGATTGTACTTTTCAGGATCGCACTTTGTACACATTGCCCGCTCCATTTCCTTCATTCATTTCCGAGGGAGTCATTTTTTGGGATGGATTGAGGCACTGTGTTTTTTTTTATTCATTCACGTGATGAGGGCCTCAAGCAGCATTTATTGTCCATCACTAATTACCCAGAGGGCAGTTAAGAATCAACCACATTGCTGTGGATCTAGGGTCACATGTTGGCCAGACCAGGTCAGGATGGCAGTTCTCTTCCCGAATGGACATTAGTGAACTAGGTGGGTTTTCCGAACAATCAACAATGGATTCATGGTCCTCACTAAACTCCAAGTTTCCAGATTTTTGTTCAATACAAATGTCACCATCTTCCATAGCGGTATTTGAACCGGGTCCCTAGACCATGACCAGGGCTTCTGGATTAACAGGTCCAACGATAAAACTGAACTTGACGATCACGGAAAACAATGAGAACCCAAGTGTAACGCTCGTGATAATTTATTCCCGGAAAGATATCGGTATTTCTGGGATTTCACAGACAGTGGGCAAGTGCAGGAATTCGATGAAAATAAAACACACAGCCTCCCTCTAAAAGCACAAAACCGTTTCTCACAAACTTTGAACAAAATTGTTTAATTTTGTCCCTGCTTTCCAGTAAAAGTACAGCCATGCAATTCTCTCAGAGAGTCCTTGGCCATTCGGGCTAGTAACTATCAAAGGCAATGTTGGATTTTATTTTTGGTTTGAGGAACGGTCACCGGACTCGAAACGTTAAATCTGATTTCTCTCCACAGATGCTACCAGACCTGCTGAACTTTTCTTGTTTCTGATGTACAGCATCCACACTTCTTTGGGTATTCTCCTTTTCGTGCTCTTTTCAGTGAACATTTTCTTCCTGCAGTTGTGAAGAGCTGTCAGCAGGCGGCAGCCATGCATCGTGTAACAAAGAAAGTCCGGCATCTCCACCCATTCCAGCCTCCGTGAATTCGGGAAATGGAGCAGCCAATACATACAAAGTACGGTCTTGAAAAGCACAATCAGGAAATAAAACGGTTAGTCGGTTAATGTCTCTTGGAAGCTTACAGTTGTCTGAAAATAACTCTTCTTGTCTTGACCCCGGGAGAACACCCTGCTCCTCTATACAGTGGGATCTGAAACTTCTGGTCCATCGAGCCTGCACTGACCTTTCTCAGCTCTTGATTTGGAGATGCCGGTGTTGGACTGGGGTGTACAAAGTTAAAAATCACACAACACCAGGTTATAGCCCAACAGGTTTAATTGGAAGCACACGAGCATCTGGTGGTGATGAAGGAGCGTCGCTCCGAAAGCTAGTGTGCTTCCAATTAAACCTGTTGGACCATAACCTAGTGTTGTGTGATTTTTAACTTTCTCAACTCGTTCACTTCCCAGCAATTGATCCATAACTGTGAATGTTATGATAGCTCAAGAGTTCATCCAAGAGCGTTTTCAAAGCTCGTGAGGTTTCCTGCCTCAACTACCACCCCAAGCAATGAATTCCACTGAGGGAAAAACATTTTCCAGAAATCCCTTATAAAACTCCTGCTATTCATCTTGAAATTAAAGTCTTGGGTATCCACCATTGAATTCTCCGATTAATGGGTTCAGATCCTCTCTGCCCAGCCTGTTCATGCCCTTTTAATCGTATACTCCTCAGTTAGGACCCCTCTCACCCTTTCGTCGCTCTAAAGAACACAACCCTAGCCTATCCAGCTTCTCTTCAGAGCTAAACTACTCCATCCTGTGAATCTGGGCTGCACCTCCTCCAAGACAACAGTAAACTTCACTGTGAGCAACATCGAGAAGATCTGAAGCTGTTTTCTGAAACTAAGAAGAAATTGATCTGACTGATTTGTCGGGATTCCCGGGAGAACAGACAGCACCGTTTCCTGTCGATTACTGAGGCTGTTGCAATCTACAAAGTTGAAAACCATACAACACCAGGTTCTCGTGCAACACATTTATTGGGAAGCACTAGCTTTCGGAGGGCTGCTCCTTCATCAGGTAGCTGTGGAGCAGGTTCACAAGACACAGAGTACAAAGAAAAATACGGTGTCATGCAACTGAAATGATATACAGGCACAGGTATTGAACAAATCAAGATTGCTGTGGAGGTGTTGCTCCTGGCCAGAGTGAGCTGTGAGCTGCAGGAACCCTGGGACCTTCCTGCCTGTAATGTTGCTCCACAGGCGGGAGGTGGCGGTACATGACGGTGTTGGAGATGAATCAGTCAGTGGGTCTCAGACTGGTTCTGGATTAGTGATGCTGGAAGAGCACAGCAGTTCAGGCAGCATCCAAGGAGCTTCGAAATTGATGTTTCGGGCAATAGCCCTTCACAGACTTGGCTCAGCGGGTCTTTCCAGGTGGACAGCATGGGCACAACGGACCGAATGGCTTCTTTTGCTGCTGTGAGCCATCGATAATTCAATAACTTTCCTGCATTTGATTTAATCCAGATTGATTTGTACCTCAACATAATTTGGAATACCTGTTCCAATTGAAAATTTATCCCAACTATAATCGATAAGGAATATGAGCAGCAATCTTCTCTCTCTCCTATCAGGGGCAGCAGAACCTGAATTCTGTCTATTATCACATTGAGACTCAGACCACAGCACGTGACAAAGAGTGAGGGAGACTTGATTCTGGGAAAATTGGAAGGCTACTAGCCATAGAAAGTGGGAGGTGGGTGATGGGAAAGAGGGGTAGGAGGGGAAAAGCAGGTTAGGGTGAGGAGTGGTAGGCAGGGCGTGAGGTGGAGGAGTGGGAGGATTGGTGTGAAGATATGGATTTGGGGCTAAGTAGAAGGTAACAGATGGGGAGGAAAAGGATGCCCTATTCTGGCAATAGTACTGCTCCAGGAGTTACTGCATCCCTCGCTAAGCTGGCAATATTGGCAGCTACCTGACAATGTGAAACATTACACAGTTATGTCCTGTCCATACAAAACAGAACAAATCCAATCCAGCCAAATACTGCCCCATCCACATACTCATGAACATAAAAAAGTGATGAACAGTGGTCTCAAGTAGAGTCTACTCAGTGACAACCTGCTCAGTAACACCGAGTTTGGGTTCCACTCAGCTCCCGACCTCATTACAGTCATGGTTGAAACATGGAAAATGAAGTGAATTTCAGGGGTGAGGTTACAGTGACTGCCCTTAAAGTCAAGGCTGCATTTGACTGAGGTGGCATGGGGGAGCTCTGGCAAAACTGCAGTCAATGGGGATCAGGAGGATCAATCTCCACTGGTTAGAGTCATACTCAGCACAGATAGAGGCTACTAGTGGCTGTTGCAGGTAAATCATCTGAGTTCCAAGATATCAGAAGAAGGAATTTGCAGGATGGTGTCCTTGGCACAACCATCTTCAGCTGCTTCATCAATGACCTTCCCTTCATCATAAGGTCAGAAGTCGGGATGTTTGCTGATGATTGCACAAAGTTCAGCACCATTTGCTACTCATCAGGTACTGAAGCTGTTCATGCCCTAATGAGGCAACACTTGGGCAATATCAAGGCTTTGGCTGACAAGTGGCAAGTAACACTGATGCCACACAAATAATAAGCAATGATAGAATCTAACCTTTTGATATTCAATAGCATTACCATGACAGAGTTCCCTGCCATCAACACATTGCAGATTACCACTGAACAGAAATGAAACGATCCTCACCATATAAATACAATGGCTACACGTTCAAGTCAGAGGCTTGATTGACGTTGGGAAAAACACCACCCCGCTGGCAATCTGCAGGATTAAAGGGCACTGACAGATCCATCCCATAATTTCACCCCGTCCCCCTGCCTCCTGCCAGCTGTAAACTAATGGGGGTCACTCTCAGTCTGGGGGAAAGAAGGAGGGGGAGAGAAGAAACAAATAGAAGCTCAATTGTAGAGAGGGACTGACTGGGTAGAATGAGCTGTGAGCTGCAGGAACCCGGGGACCTTCCTGGCTGTAACGTTGCTCCAGAGGTGGGACGTGGCGCTACATGATGGTGTTGGAGATGAATCAGTCAGTGGGTCTCAGACTGGGCTCAGGGGAGTCTTTCCAGGGGGATACCAAATCATTTCTCCCGCGTGGGATTGAGGAACTCATGGGCGCTGTATGATGAGGGAATGAAAGGAAAATTGCAACAAATGCCACGTTCTGTAAGTTACCAGAAGTTTGTCTTATTCTGGCATGGTGAGTGTGAAAGCCCTTGACATCAAAGCCATATTTCATCGAGTGTGGTATCAAGGAACTCCAGCAAATCTGGAATCCGTGACAATGAGGGGTGGAGGGCATCAAACTTTCCCCTGGTTACCTGGCACATGGGAAGATGAACATGAACATGAATGTCTTCAGTTGCTTCATCAGTGACCTTCCCTCAGTAATAAGGTCAGAAGTTGGCATGTTCGATGACTGTGCAATCTTCAACACTATTCATGTCTCTGCATATTCTGAAACATCACATGTACAAATGCAGCAAGACCTTGAGCAAAATCGAAGTTAAGGCTGACAGGGTGTGAATTCAAATTTGTGCCACACTAATGCTGAGTCATGACCTTCTCCAATGACAGTCAATCCAGCCACTGCACATTGACATACAATGCCTTCATGAAATTTCCTGCTGAAAACATCCTAGGGGTTACCATTAACCAGAGGTGCACCTGGCCTCACCAGATAAATGAGGTAGTTTCAGATCAGGTCAGAGGCTCAGAATACTGCGTGAAGTCACACACCTCCTGACTCCCAAAAGCTTGTCACTCGTCTGCAAGGCACAGATGGAATCTGCCCCATTTGCCTGGATGGGTGCAGCTCCAACAATACTGATGTGCAGGGTGAATCACAGTTCCCCTTTAAATGGTCATTGTGGATTTCTTTGTTTTGGAATCTTTCTTAGGCTTGTTTTTGGTCAGTTTCTTAAGGGCAATTTTGCCCATTTGCTTCACAGCATTAAGCAAGATCTTTCCCAATGTGAGGTGCTTCCAATATCCTGGCTAGGCTGAGTGGCTCTCATTAAAATCAATGTCCTTCCCCATTTGCTATATCCTGAACGAATTCACCTCTTGGTTTCTCCTCAGCAAACATTCTAGAAGCATAATGGTTGGTTTAGTTCCTTTATCTGGCACCATAGGCGGCCACTCATTAAGCTGGCTAAATTCTGCTTGGCCCATGGGTTGGAGAGAGTAGACCTCCCGATAAAAAAGATCTCTATTATCTTTTGTTAGCGACTGGGCTTGTGAGGATCTGGCAGCGGTATGGCTAGATATTGAGGCCTTCCAAGCAAAATGCCCCCTCATTAGCCTGTTGGTTTTAGATAAATTGAAGAGAGTTCCGGAACATTGTCATAATCCTACAATTATAAATACTGTCAAAGCATGGAGGGCAACTTGGCAGAATGAGGATAATATATTCAAAAGGTCTTTCTTACCTTTATAGCTGGTATGCCAGGTTTTCAGCTGGGGATAATGGACCCCGTGTTTAAGCCTTGGGTAGCTAGTGGAATCTCCTGTCTGGGTGTTTTTTGTGAAGGTGAAATAATGATGTCCTTGGACCAAATCACCCCTAAGTATGGTTTGGCTGGCAGTGAACTTTTTTGTTTTATTCAGGTCAGGGATTGTATTCAAAAAAGGACTATGCTTTTGACTGACTCCTACAGATCTGTCACAGAAGAGAGGGCGCTTTATGCTATAATTGACTTCTCTGTTAGTACTGTTTATCATATATTCAGAAGTAATCTTTCAGAAGACGTTGAGCGGCTTTGTGGGTTCTTGGAGAGAGAGCTCAGGGTTGAGATGTATATGGAGACATGGGAGGACATTTGTGCAAATGCGAGAAAGGTTTCAATCTGTAACAGGACCCTTGTCATGCAGGTAAAGATTCTGCACAGGGCCCATTGCCCCCAGAGCATCTCACAAAATTTAAGGTGGGAGTATATGCCCTTTGTCCTAAATGTAAAGTAAGTATCGGGATTCTCACTCATTGTCAGTGGTCTTGCATCAGGCAGATATTGGAGTGCTGTGGCAGGAGTAATAGAGAGGTTCTTGGGAATCGAAGTCTCTCTTCTCATGGCCCTTCTGAATTTTTTTCTTTAGACGATCATGGGAAAAAAATCTTAATATTCTCACTTTTCGTGTGAGGAAAAGAATTGTGATGTGTTGGACCTCTGAAAACCCCCAGAGTCACTGTTAGTTTGGTGTAGGCTAATTATGGAACTCAGTTTGTACCTGAGTATAGTTGTGTTTTGTTTGCATTCTTGTTTCCTCTTTTTAGTTATACATATATATATATATAGAGAGAGAGAGAGACAGAGACAGTAGCGTTTTTTGTTGGTTTATTCTGGTTGTACTTTTGTAATTTTACAAAAATATCTACTTCTTTCAATAAAAATATCTGGAAAAATATAAAAGAAAAAGGACTGAAGGGGCAATGATTCCAAAGAAACTGCCATAGGTAGTGGTGGTGGCTGGAAAGGTATATGAGTAGAAAGGTTGAGAGGGTAACAGCCAAATGCTGACAAATGGGACTAGATTAATTCAGGATCTCTGATTTGCATGGACAAGTTAGATCATAGGGTCTGTTTCTATGCTAAATGTCTCTGTGACTCTGACTCTATAACTGAAATGAGGAGGAATTTCTTCAACCAGAGGGTGTTTAATCTGTCGAACTCATTGTTACAGAATGATGTGGAGACCAAGTCATTGAGTGTGTTTAAGACAGAGATGGATAGCTTCTTGATTAGTAAAGGGACCAGGGTTACAGAGAGTAAGCAGGAAAATGGGAACTGAGAAATATATCAGCCACGATCAAATGGTGGAGGAGACCCGGGGTGGTTTTCAGAGATGCAACACATCACATTTCTTTGACCTCATTCCGCTGCTGCATCTTATAGTCGACAGAGGGGAAGCCTGCAACTTGATATATTAGTGACTGACTTAAATTTATAACCGTGAGTCACTGTCACAAGTGATTGAATGGATTAGGGACCCTGTCAAGCTCCTGAGTAACCTATTGAATGCCTCAAATAAAAAGACTGGAATTTGCAAAGCACTTGTAATGACATCTCAAAGCTTCTTACAGTCTATGAAGTATTTCAAAATTGTATTTAATGTTGCAAAATGGAACATAAAGCAGCCAGTCTGTACAGAGCAAGCTCCCATAAACAGCAATGTGAACACATCATCTAATCGATTTGGTGTTGTATGGGGGATAGACATTTGCCATGGGACCTTTTTTATATTCACCCCTACATGAGGTTTTGATCAAAGTGTCATTGAATGGAGTGCAGTCCCAATACTGCAGCACTCCCCCAGTCCTGAACTCAAGTGTCAATCTGGGTTTTTATCATCATGTCACACACTGCAAGCTCAGACATCCACATTCCTCTCCAAATTATCATTGTACAGTGTCTCAACACCGTAAATACGATGCTTTAATTTGTAAATATGATGCTGTAAGACAGGATCTGAGGAGCATAAGTTGGGAGCATAGGCTGTCAGGGAAGGATGTCGTGGAAATGTGGAACTTTTTCAAGGAACAGATGCGACGTATCCTTGATATGTATGTACCTGTCAGGCAGGAAAGAGATGGTCGTGTGAGCGAACCTTGTTTGATGAGGGAGGTTGAATGTCTTGTAAAGAGGAAGAAGGAGGCTTATATAAGGTTGAGGAAACAAGGTTCAGACAGAGCATTGGAGGGATACAGGATAGCCAGAAGGGAGCTGAAGAAAGGGATTAGGAGAGCTAAGAGAGGGCATGAAAAATCTTTGGCGGATATGCTCAAGGTTAACCCCAAGGCATTTTATGCGTATGTGAGAAACATGAGAATGACGAGAATGAAGGTAGGTCCGATCAAGGACAGTAGTGGGAGACTGTGTATTGAGTCGGAAGAGATAGGAGAGGTCTTGATTGAGTACTTTTCTTCAGTATTTACAAACAAGAGGGACTGTATTGTTGAAGAGGAGAGTGTGAAATGGACTGGTAAGCTAGAAGAGATACTTGTTAGGAAGGAAGATGTGTTGGACATTTTGAACAACTTGAGGATACACAAGTCCCCCAGGCCTGACGGGATATATCCTAGGATGATGTGGAAAGCAAGAGAGGAAATTGCAGAACCGTTGGCAATGACCTTTTCGTCTTCACTGTCAACGGGGGTGGCACCAGGGGACTGGAGAGTGGCGAATGTTGTGCCCCTGTTCAAAAAAGGGAAGAGGGATAACCCCGGGAATTACAGGCCAGTTAGTCTTACTTCGGTGGTAGGCAAAGTAATGGAAAGGGTACTGAGGGATAGGATTTATGAGTATCTGGAAAGACACTGCTTGATTAGGGACAGCCAGCACGGATTTGTGAGGGGTAGGTCTTGCCTTACAAGTCTTATTGAATTCTTTGAGGAGGTGACCAAGCATGTGGATGAGGGTAGAGCAGTGGTTGTAGTGTACATGAATTTTAGTAAGGCATTTGACAAGGTTCCCCATGGTAGGCTTATGCGGACAGTCAGGAGGCATGGGATAGATGGACATTTGGCCAGTTGGATAGAAAACTGGCTAACTGGTCAAAGTCAGAGAGTGGTAGTAGATGGTAAATATTCAGCCTGGAGCCCAGTTACAAGTGGAGTTCCGCAGGGATCAGTTCTGGATCCTCTGCTGTTTGTAATTTTTATTAATGACTTGGAAGAGGGAGTCGAAGGGTGGGTCAGTAAATTCGCAGATGATACGAAGATTGGTGGAGTTGTGGATAGTGAGGAGGGCTGTTGTCGCCTGCAAAATGACTTAGATATGATGCAGAGCTGGGCTGAGGAGTGGCAGATGGAGTACAACCCTGTCAAGTGTGAGGTTGTCCATTTTGGAAGGACAAATAAGAATGCGGAATATAGGGTGAACGGTAGGGTTCTTAGTAAGGTGGAGGAGCAGAGGGATCTTGGGGTCTATGTTCATAGATGTTTGAAAGTTGCCACTCAGGTGGATAGAGCGTGTAAGAAGGCCTATGGTGTATTAGTGTTCATTAGCAGAGGGATTGAATTCAAGAGTCGTGAAGTGATGTTGCAGCTGTACAGGGCCTTGGTTAGGCCACATTTGGAGCACTGTGTGCAGTTCTGGTCACCTCACTTTAGGAAAGATGTGGAAGCTTTGGAGAGAGTGGAAAGAGTGCAGAGAAGATTTACCAGGATGTTGCCTGGAATGGAGAATAGGTCGTACGAGGACAGGTTGAGAGTGCTAGGCCTTTTCTCATTGGAACAGTGAAGGATGAGGGGTGACTTGATAGAGGTTTATAAGATGATCAGAGTAATAGATAAACAGTCAGATACTTTTTCCCTGGGTACAACAGAATGTTACAAGGGAATGTAAATTTAAGGTGAAGGGTGGAAGGTATGGGGGGATGTCAGGGGTAGGTTCTTTACCCAGAGAGTGTGGGGGGGGGGGGGGGGGGCATGGAATGCGCTGCCTGTGGGAGTGGCAGAGTCAGAATCATTGGCGACCTTTAAGCGGCAATTGGATAGGTACATGGATGGGTGCTTAAGCTAGGACAAATATTCGGCACAACATCGTGGCCTGAAGGGCCTGTACTGTGCTGTATTGTTCTATGTTCTATGTTCTACGTTCTAACACAGGTCACTGCACAACACCGCTGGTCACAAATCTCCAGTCAGAAAAACACACTTCCATCACACTCATCAATCTTCTTTGTCACTTCCTCAAAAAAACTCACTGAGGTTTGTCAGGTGTCACCTCTCCTCTGCTTTGCCATTGAATAAGATTATAGCTAATCTGAGCACTCTCAAATTGACTTTCCGGCCTGAATTCCATGACTTTTGATTTCCTTCCTTGTTAAAAATCTGTCCATCTGAGCCTTGTATATCCTGAATGACCCAGCCTCAACAGCCCTCTGCAGCTTCAAATTCCACACAAGCACAGAGAATGCTGGAGAAACTCAGCAGGTCTGGCAGCAGCTGAGGTGTGCGAAATGTTTCAAATCCAGTGTGACACTTGTTCAGATCTGCTTGTGTCTGTCCAGTGGGAGGGTGTAGAAACATGTTGATTTCTGTGATGGGTTAGACAGGCTTCAGAGTCCCTTTCTCACCACAGAGGCACAGCCCTGCAATGTAAAAGGGAATTCAAGAAGATAACATGGAGTGCTTGGTCAGCAGTGGGGAAGTTAATGCCTCAGCCTACTTGAAACCTAATTCATCAATCCTTTGAAATGATCTGGAAGAATCTGCATTTCACTGCCAATCACAAGGTTTCCTCCAAAAATAAAAAAATGCTCGAGAAACTGGAGCAGTGTCACTGGACCTAAATGTTGTCTCTTCATTCTCTCCACTCGCGCGACCAGATTGCTGATTCTCACCAGCAATTTCTGTTTTTGTAGCATCCTTGGCAGTGAAAATTGAAGTTTGTAACACACCTAGTGTTCAACAAACAAAGAATTTCAAATGTTGGAAACCTGAAACAAAATAGAGATTGATTGAAAGAGCAGTAACATTCTGGGCAATAGTTACATACCTGAGCAAAACAAGACCAGTTTCTCAATGTTATTACATCATGTTGTTGTTCAGAAAGCATGTGGTGTTTTGGGTTTCATTAACAGGGGGATTGAGTTTAAGAGCCATGAGATCTTGTTGCAGCTGTTTAAAATTTTGGTCAGACCACACTTGGAATACTGTGTCCAGTTTTGGTTGCTCAATTATAGGAAAGATGTGGATGCATTGGAGAGGGTTCAGAGGAGGTTTACCAGGATGCTGCCTGGAATGGAGGGCTTATTTTACGAAGAGAGGTTGACTGGGCTCGGACTTTTTTCATTGGAAAAAAGAAGGAAGAGAGTGGACCTAATTGAGGCGTACAAGATAATGAGAGGCATAGGTAGAGTTGATAGCCAGACATTTTTTCCCAGGGCAGAAATTGTTAAAACGAGGGGTCATAGTTTTGAGCTGTTTGGTGGAAAGTATAGAGGCGATGTCAGAGGCGGGTTCTTTATGCAGAGAATTGTGAGAGCATGGAATGCGTTGCCAGCAGCAGTTGTGGAGGCAGGATCATTGGGGATATTTAAGAGACTGCTGGACATGCATATGGTCACAGAAATTTGAGGGTTCATACATGAGGATCAGTGGTCGGCACAACATCGTGGGATGAAGGGCCTGTTCTGTGCTGTACTGTTCTATGTTCTATGTATGGGGTATACATTATTGACACATGGTGGAAGTCTAAAGAAGATCAATCTGACATTTTTATTTTGATTCAGCCCAGTCCTCCCTGGAATGACCCCACTGACCCTGCAGTGAAATGATTTGTTCTCCCCCTGGAAAGATTCCCCTGAGCCCAGTCTGAGACCCACTGACTGATTCATCTCCAACACCGTCATGTAGCGCCACCTCCCGCCTGTGGAGCAACATTACAGCCAGGAAGGTCCCCGGGTTCCTGCAGCTCACAGCTCATTCTACCCAGTCAGTCCCTCTCTACAATTGAGCTTCTATTTGTTTCTTCTCTCCCCCTCCCTCTTTACCCCAGACTGAGACCGACCCCCATCAGTTTACAGCTGGCAGGAGGCAGGGGGACGGGGTGAAATTATGGGATGGATCTGTCAGTGCCCTTTAATCCCGCAGATTGTCAGCGGGGCGGAGTTTTTCCCTCCGTCATTCCCTCCCGGATGGAAGATGGGAAAGATCCTCTCAGTGAAAGTGTGGGTGAAAGTGTGGAGATGGGACATGGTGTCCGCATTGTAAAATGACACCTGTCCCCCCTCATAGTCCAGGAAAACCCCGATCTTCCGGGGATTCACACTCGGGAAGAGGGGGGTCAGTGAGGGGGAGGTGGAGGCAAAATATCCACATCCGGGTAACAGCCTCACAATCCAGAATCCAGTCTCCGGGATCGGGATGATCTCCCCTTTCCTCTTCACAGACTCTCGGGCCACTCCCAGACCCCACTCCATCTTCTCTCCCACCTCCACCTCCCAGTAATGTCTCCCTGATGTGAATCCCTCTGATCCCAAAACACAGGAACAGGAATCAAATCTCTCCGGGGAGTCAGGGAGCGGCTGCTCTGTGTCTCCGAGTCTCACACTGGTCCGGTCCTCAGACAGGATGAGCCAGGGATTAGCTGTGTTCGGATCCAGAGTCAGAGAGGCTGGAGCTGGGGGAGAGATCAAATAACACCGTCAGGGAAAGTGAGCAGGTAGTGAGGGACGCAGGGAGTGAGGGGCTGAGCGAAAGAGGGGGGTGGGAGTGAAGGGGAGATAGAGCGAGTCTGGAAAAGGGGAGTTGATGGAGGGGAGGGACAGGGAAAGAGGAGTGAGTGAGGGAGAGTGCAGTGAGTGATGAGAGTGGAGGAATGAGGAGGAAGGATGGGTGAGGCAGAGGGCTGGGGAGGGAGGAGTGAGGGAGGGGAGGTGAGAAGGCTCATTTGGAGGAGAGTGGGTGGGGAAATGAAGTGCACAGGAAGAACAGAATCCTAAACCTAACCCTATCACAGGATGGAGGGCAAGGTTAAAAAGAGGGGGAGAGTGAGTAGATGTGGGATAGAGGGTGGAAAGTGAGGAGATGTGGGAGTGAGAGGAGAGGAGAGTGAAGAGGTGGTATAAGAGAGAGAAGTGTAGAGAATGGGGGGGAACCTCAGAGGGGGAATGAGCAATGGGAGGGTTGAGTGCCCAGGTGAGAGCAGTGGGAAGGGGTATCCCTCGGGACAGGATCATCTGGGGAGCCAGGAGGAGTGGGGAGAAATGAGGAAAGTGTGATGGTAGTGGCAAGGGGAAGTGTGGTGGAGAGGATAAACTAAAACAGAAGGTGAGGGGAAAGCAAGGGGCAGAGAATGTGGCAGAAGTCGAGGGAGATGAAGCACTCAGGTGTGGGGAAGGAGAGTGAGGGGAGAGCAACAGGGTATTGGACAGCATAGTGGAGTGTCAGATGGTGGGGGCCAGGAGGGGGAGGGGAGAGTGATGAGCAGAGTGAGGGGCACAGGAGAGGTGGGGGAGTTGAAGGGGTTAGTCAGAGTGAACAGTGTGGACAGAGTTGGGGAAGGCAGCGTGAGGGAGAGAACAGAATGAGAGAGAGAGGGATGGGTCATGGACTGGAAGGGGAGATGGCTGGGTCCAGGAAGAGACACATTAAGAGGGAAGAATGAGTAGGAGAGTGCAGGTGACAAAATGGGGAAGG
Organism: Chiloscyllium punctatum; assembly: GCF_047496795.1. Lineage (NCBI taxonomy): Eukaryota > Metazoa > Chordata > Chondrichthyes > Orectolobiformes > Hemiscylliidae > Chiloscyllium > Chiloscyllium punctatum. The sequence goes on along the minus strand of NC_092768.1, from coordinate 22,358,434 downwards.
GAAAGTGAGAGAAAGGATGAATGAGAGGAGGGGAGAATGCTGGGAAAGTGAGCTTGAGGAGTGTGATAACAAGAGGAAGGGAGCACGTGGATGAATGGAAAAGAAGATTGGGGCAGGTGGGGATAGAAGTGGAAGGTGGGTGAATGCAAGGGAAAGAGGAGAGCGAAGTGATGTGAATGGGTGGGAAAGGGGACAGTGAGGGGAGGTAGGAGAGATGGGCAGCAAGGCAGTGGGGAGACTAAGGGAGGGTAGAGTGGGGTTGCATTTGTAGGGGAAGGTTTATGGAAGGGGAAAGGGAGCATCAAGGAGAATGGGAGAAAATGAGGGAAGGTTTTTAATCTCAGGAGAGGGAATGAAAGAGTGAAGACATGGAGTAAGTGATGGAGGAGGGAATGATTGGAAGCTGAATAAGGATATGGGAGAGGGTATGGAGGTTTTTTGAGGGGATGTGACTGTTTGGGATGGGGTAGGAGAGAGTGAGTGACAGTATAGAATGGGAGGGTGACAACAGGAGGTCTGCAAAATAAGTGGACATTAGAGGTTTGGAGATCGGGAGAGTGAGTGGGATGGTTGAGGGATGGAAATGCAGTGAGTGAGGGGAAGAGAGAAAGGGTGTTGAGAGTGAGGAGGAAGGGATGGCTGAGCTGGAGGGGAGAAATACAGGTTCACTGTCCCCTATAACTCAAAGGGGAAAGGGAAACTTCACAAGGAAGATGGTCGAGTAAAAGCAAGGACTGCAGATGCTGGAAACCAGAGTCTAGATTAGGGTGGTGCTGGAAAAGCACAGTAGATCAAGCAGCATCCGAGGAGCAGGAAAATCGATGTTTCGGGCAAAAACCATTCATCAGGAATAGAGGCAGGGTGCCTGCAGAGTGAAGAGATAAATGAGAGGGGGAATGGAGGTGGGGAGAAAGTAGCATAGTGAATGGGGGTGGGGATGGAAGTGATAGGTCAGAGAGGAGGGTGGGGGAAGGTAGAAAAGAGTACAATGGGTGAATGGGGGTGGGGATGAAGGTGATATGTCAGAGAGGAGGGTGGAGTGGATAGGTGGAAAGGAAGATAGGGAGGTAGGACAGGTCATGGGGACGGTGCTAAGCTGGAAGGTTGGAGCTGGGGTGAGGTGGGAGATGGGGAAATGAGGAAACTGGTGAAATCCACATTGATGCCCTGGGGTTGGAGTGTTCCGACGCAGAAGATGAGGCATTCTTCCTCCAGGCGTCAGGTGGTGAGGGAGGAGCAGTGGAGGAGACCCAGGACCTGCATGTCCTCAGCAGAGTGGGAGGGAGAGTTGAAATGTTGGGTCACAGGGAGGTGGGGTTGATTGGTGCTAGTGTCCTGGAGATGTTCCCTAAAGTGCTCTGCTAGGAGGCATCCAGTCTCCCCAGTGTGGAGGATACCACATTGGGAGCAACGGATTCAATAAATGATATTGGTGGATATGCAGGTAGACCTTTGATGGATGTGAAAGGTTCCTTTGGGGCCTTGGATGGAGTTGAGGGCACAGATGTGGGCGGCACGGTGGCACAGTGGTTAGCACTGCTGCCTCACAGCGCCAGAGACCTGGGTTCAATTCCCGCCTCACGCGACTGACTGTGTGGAGTTTGCACGTTCTCCCCGTGTCTGCGTGGGTTTCCTCCGGGTGCTCCGGTTTCCTCCCAAAGTCCAAAGATGTGCAGGTCAGGTGAATTGGCCATCCTAAATTGCCTGTAGCGTAGGTAATGGGTAGATGCAGGGGTATGGGTGGGTTGCGCTTCGGCGGGGCAGTGTGGACTTGTTGGGCCGAAGGGCCTGTTTCCACACTATAAGTAATCTAAAAGAAAAGATTTTGCAATTCCTGCAGTAGCAGGTGAGGGTGCCAGGAAGAGAGGGTGGGTTGTTTGGGGCGTGTACCTGACCAGGTAGTCACAGAGGGAACGGTCTTTGCGGAAAGCAGAAATGGGTGGGGAGGGAAATAAAACCCTGGTGGTGGGGTCCGTTTGGAGGTGGCGGAAATGTCGTCGGATGATGTGTTTTCTGCAAAGGTTAATAGGGTGGAAGATGAGCACCAGGGGGGTTCTGCCCTTGTTACAGTTGGAGGTGTGGGTTTTTTTGTGGGCTGAGGGGCGGGATGTTGATGAGATGCGTTGGAGGGCATCTTTAACCACATGGGAAGGGAAATTGTGGTCTCTAAAGAAGGGAGGCCATCTGATGTGTTCTGTGGTGGAACTGGTCCTTCTGGGAGCAGATAAGGCGGAGGCGGATAAATTGGGAATATGGGATAGCATTTTTGCAGGAGGTAGAGTGGGAAGACATGTAATCCAGGTAGCTGTGCTAGTCGGTGGGTTTGTAACAAATGTCGGTGTCAAGTCAGTCGTCATTAATGGAAATGGAGAGGTCCAGGAAGGGAAGGCAGGTGTCAGAGATGGTCCAGGTGAATTTAAAGTCGGGGTGGAATGTGTTGGTGAAGTTGATAAATTGCTCAACCTCCTCACGGGAGCGCGAGGTGGCGCCAATGCAGTCATCAATGTAGTGGAGGAAGAGGTGGAGAGTGGTGCCGGTGAAACTACAGAAGATGGACTGTTCTACGTAGCCAACAAAGAGACAGGCATAGCTGGGGCCCATACGGGTACCCTTGGCTACCCTTTGGTCTGGAGGAAGTGGGAGGATTTGGCAGTGGCTGAGGACCAGTTCAACCAAACAAATGAGAGTGTCGGTGGAAGGGTACTATTGGGGACGTCGGGAGAGGAAGAACCAGAGGGCTTGGAGGCCCTGGTCATGGCGGATGGAGGTGTAGAGGGATTGGATATCCATGGTGAAGATGAGGCATTGGGGGCCGGGCAACGGAAGTCTTGGAGGAGGTGGAGGGTGTGGGTGGTGTCTCAAATGTATTTGGGGCGTTCCTGGACTAGGGGGGAGGATAGGACAGTGTCGAGGTATGTAGAGATGCATTTGATGGGGCAGGAGAATACGGAGGCAATGGGTCGGGCAGGCTGACCAGACTTGTGGATCTTGTGAAGGAGATAGAACCGGGCAGTGCGGGGTTCCCAGGCTATGAGGTTGGAAGCTGTGGGTGGGAGATGTCCTGAGGTGATGAGGTTCAGTACGGTCTGGGAGATGTGGTTTGGTGATGGGGGGGTGGGGTCATGGTCGAGGGGGCGCTAGGAGGAGGTGTCTTCAAGTTGGCATCTGGCTTCAGCGGTGTAAAGGTCAGTGCGCCAGACTACCACTGCACCCCTTTATCTGCTGCTTTGATGGTGAGGTCGGGATTGGAGCAGAGGGAGTGGAGGGCTGCGCATTGTGAGGGTGAGAGGTTGGAGTGGGGGGGGGCGTTGATAGGTTGAGGCGGTTAATGTCTCGGCGGCAATTGGAAATGAAGAGGTCGAGGGCAGATCATAGGCCAGCGTGGGGTGTCCAGGTGGATGGAGTGTGCTGGAGGCAGGCGAAGGGGTCCTCGGAAGGCGGGCAGGAATCCTGATTGTGAAAGTAAGCTTGGAGGTGGAGTCGGCGGAAGAATTGTTCAATGTCACAGCATGTATTAAATTCACTGATGCGTAGATGGAAGGGGATAAAGGTGAGACCTTTGCTGAGGACTGATCATTTATCCTCAGATGAGGTAGAGATCGGGGGAATGGTGAAAACTTGGCAGGGCTGGGAGCTAGGACCTGGTGAAGGTGTGGAGCTGGGAGTGGGGGCAGAGCCTGTAACTGGAGTGGGTGTAGTGTTAGGGGGAATGGGGGTGGAGTCATGACCAGGGGTGGTGTTCCCCTCAGGGTCCTGGTGGGCAGGGATGGTAACAGTGGGATCTGTGGGGGGCGTGTCAGCAGAATGCAGGTGAGTGGCATTGGTGTGGACAGAAGTGGTGGTGAACATGGCAGTGGGGCTGTGGAAGTCACTCAGCGTGTGACATCAGCGATGATGTGAGGGGCAGAAGTGATGTCATGTGTTGTGCATGAGGAATTGTGAGGGGCAGAAGTGGCTGTGGGAGTGGCCATGCCATTGGCTTGAAGTGTTCCGAGGCAGAAGATGACGCATTCTTCCTCTCGCCATCGGGTGGTGAGGGAGTGGCAGTGGATGAGGCCCAGGACCTGCATGTCCTTGGCAGAGTGGGAGGGGGTGTTGAAATGTTGGGCCACAGGGCGGTGGGGTTGATTGGTGCAGGTGTCCCAGAAATGTTCCCTAAAGTGCTCTTTTATGAAGTATCCACATTCCCCAATGTTGAGGAGAATGCATCGGGAGCAACAGTTACAATGAGTAATATTGGTGGATGTGCAGGTAAAGCTTTGATGGATGTTGCATTTTGTTCGGCCAAACCAGGCCAGAGTAATACAGTTGATGGTGTGGCCCTGGGGGGTGTTATTGAATGGGAGGCCTGGGGGTGCAGGTACATGGGGTAGAGTTGCAGGGAGACACGGTGGTGAAGAGAGAGTATGGCACGCTTGCCTTCATTGGTCGGAGCGTTGAGTATTGGAGTTGCGACATCATGTTGTGGCAGTGCGGCACACTGGAGTGTGATTCTGGTCACCCTACCATGGGGTAAGTATGTTGTGAGGCCTGAGAGTGTGGAAGGCATTTGCAGCACTGTTGCTGGGACTGGAGGGTTTGAGTTATAAGGAGTGGCTGAATAGGCTGGGGCTTTTTTCCCTGTAGCATTGCAGGCTGAGGGGTGACCTTTTAGAGATTTATAAAACCGTCAAGGGCATGGAATGGGTGAATAGCTCATGTATTTTTCCCAGGGTAGGTGACTCCAGAACTGGAGGGCTCAGATTTAAGGTGAGTTGGGAAAGATTCCAGAAGAACCTGAGAAACAACTTGTTCACGCAGAGGGTAGTGCATGTATGGAATGGTCTGCCAGGGGAAGTGGTGGAGGTTGGTCTCATTACAACATTTAAAATGCATCAGGATGGCAATATGAATAGGAAGGGTTTCGCGGGATTTGGACCAAATGCTGGCAAATGGGACGAGGATCTGTTTGGGATATCTGTTCTGTGTGGACTCATTCGATGGAAGAGCCTGTTTCTCTCCAGTGTGAATCTATCACTCCATCTGAATAACTTCCTAAATGTTGCAAAGATTTCTGTCTCCTTTCAGGCAGTGAGGTCCTGATGCCAACTGCGATCATTGGTAAAAATATTATCCTTAATTCCCCTTGAAAACCCCTGCTCCTTCTCTTAAATCTATGCACCTGTTATTGTCCAATCCATTCCTCATAACTTTCTACACCATCATAAGGTTCTCCCCTCAGCCTTCTCTGCTTCAATGAAAACATCTCCAGCCAATCAAGTCTGTCTTCAGAGGTGAAACGCTCCAGCCCAGGCAACATCTTGGTGAATCTCAGCTGTTCCAGACTTGCCCTGTCTCCTGTTGGATCTTCGACACACTCCTCAAAAAGATTAAGTGGAGACATTTTAAGAATTTTGTCCTGTCTAAGCCCTTCACAATCTGCCTGTCCCAGTTCATCCTGAGGAGGCTGAATTCCTCTGATGTAACAACCCTTTTGTTTTTTCACTTGTCTGAGATTTGTCTGCCTGTTAGCACTTAATCTCTGACTGGGGTGGGTCTATCGTACATTCCTAACAATGTAATCCCCAATTTTTATAAAGTTCTCCCCATGTGGCCTCAGCTGAGTGGAAAATAAGATGTTGCTAGAGTCATGAAGGTATCCAACATGGAAACAGACCTTTTGGACCAACTCATCCAAATTAATCTCATCCCATTTGCCAGCAGTTGGACTAAACTGTAAAAACCTTCTAAACATTCCTGTGGTATATAAGTAAAGCAGTTGCTTCTGAGCTAATTTACACAATTGCATATTTGTTTCAGCAAAGAGCTGAGTTAGCTAAATTTGCATGCGAAGGTGAAACTATATGAAGGGAGTCATTTAAGATTAGGACGAGCAACAATGGAATATGTTACGGACGATTAGATAAGGAAGATGGTAGGAAGAAAAGGACACTGAGCCACGCCAGCTCAGCAGATTGCCTTAATGTAGGCACCAGAATGAGCCAAGTTAGTTACAAGTAAGGGATAAAACAAACAAGAGTAAGGGACGCCAGGCTTAGAGTCGTGGGAGAAGTAAATAAGGGTGGAGTGCAGCTAGGCAGGAGCGGAATACAATAAGGAATAGTGATAGGTTTGATGCATAATATGCTAGGCCAATGAAGTAAACGGGGAAGTACCGAGAGAAACTCAGTTAAACTGTATAAATTGTGAAATAAGTTTTGGATTGGTGTGCCTACTTGTTAGCCACCCGTTTAGCTAGAACATTTCAATAAAGTTCGCTGCTTCAGAATTTGACTCGGACTGAAATTTATTGATACGTGAGCTTTGTTCCTCACACTTCCTATTTGTGTACCCATCAAGATGCTTTTTAAATTTTGGAATCGTACCACCACTTCCTCTGCATCTCACTGCATAATTGTAGCAACCTTTGCATGAAACATTTGCCCCTTCGATCCCTTTTAAACCTTTTCCCTCTCACTATAGTCCTCTGCCAACTAGTTCTGGACTGCCCCACTCCTACCTTGTCTGTTTGCCCTTTCCATGCTCCTCATGATTTTATAAACCTCAATAAGTTCACCCCTCAGCCTTTGACACTCCAGGAACACAGGTGCACCTGCATATTGAATAAGAAAATTTTCTTGGACACACATAGACTCCTATCCATCCAACTTCTTAGCACAATGGAATTCCCAGTTTACGCTTGGAAAGTTAAAATTCCCAATTATTGCAACCCTATTAACCTTACGGATATCTGAGATCTCCCTGCATGTTGCTTCTCAATTTTCCACTGTCTATTTGACAGCTTATACTACAATCCCAATGAGGTCTTTCCGAGTTACACCCAAATAACGTCCCTTGATTGTCCCCAGGAGTATTCTCCTGAAGTACAACCATAATGTAATCTTTAATTAAAAATACCACACCCCTCCTTTCTTGCCTCCCTTTCTATCTTTACTATGACACCCTTCCCTTCCCTGAGCCACGTTTCACCACTAATAGCTATGATATTCCAATCCTGTGTTCCCAACCATGTCCTAAGTTAATCGGTCTTATCTTTCAGGCCTCTTGTGTTAAATAAATGCAGTTCAATTGCTCATTCTTACCTCATTCTCTGCTGTGCTCATGCCTACCTTGAGTACTTAACTTACTCCCTTTATCTACTGCACCTTATTTCTTATCTCACTATCTGAGTCCCATCAATACATTCCCTCCCTGCTTACCAGTTTAAAGTCTCCCAAGTCACACGAGCAAATCTCCCTGCCAGAATACTGATCCCCCTCCAATGCAGGAATGCAGGTGCAACCCATCTGTCTTCGACAGGTCTATTCCAACAAAGGTTCCAGTGGTCCAAAAATGTGAATTCTTGCTCCTTACTTCAGCTCCTTAGCCACACATTGTCCGACTACTCCTACTCTCACTAGCATATGGTACTGGGAATAATCTAGATATTACTACCATTGAGGACCTCTTTGTAATCTCCTGCATCACTGTTAGGAACAAAGCAATGTATTAGTTTCCTCAGTGTCACTGAACGTTTCCACCACAACTGATATCATCAAAACTGATGACTTTACATCATCACAATGCTGTTTCTGTGACATCACTGTTCACAGATTAATTTTCTCATTTAGAGTCAGAGAGATGTACAGCACAGAAATAGACACTTCACTCTGACTCATCTGTGCTGACCAGATATCATAACCGAATCTAGTTCCATTTGCCAGCACTTGGCCCATATCCCTCTTGAATCCATCCTCTTCATATAACCATCCAGATGCATTTTTAATGTTGTCATTGTGACAACCTCCTCCACTTCCTCTGGCAGCTCATTCCATAGATGGACCATCGTTTGCATGAAAACGTTTCTCTTTAGGTCCATTTTAACTGTTTTCCCTCTTACCCTAAACCTATGCCTTTTACTCTAGACTCCCTGACCCCAGGGAAAAGATTTTACCAATTTACCCTATCCATGCCCCTCATAATTTTGTAAACCTCTATAAGGTCACCCTTCAGCCTCTGACGCTCCAAGGAAAACAGTCCCAGCCTATTCAGCCTCTCCCTCTAGCTCAAATCCTCCAATCCCGGCAACACCCTTGTTAATCTTTTCTGAACTCTTTCAAGTTTCACAACAGCCTTCCAATAGGAGGGAGACCAGAACTGCACACAGTGTTCCAAAACTGGTCTAATCACTGTGCTGTACAGTTGCAATATTACTTCCCAACTCCTATATTCGATGCTCTGACCAAGAAAGGAAAGCATACCAAATGTCGTCTTCACTATCCTATCTACCTGCAACTTCACTTTCAAGGAATTATGAACCTGCACTCCAACGTCTCTTTGTTCAGAAACACTCCCCAGGACCTGACCATTAAGTGTGTAAGTCATAACAACCTCACTAGCTGCAAGCTGGCTTTTCACCCTCCCCTTATGGAAGTTTATAAATATCTGCTTTGTTTAATATTTGACTATGTTCCACTCATAGATATTTATCAGGTTCAACAGGTCTGCCAGCATCTGTGCAGAGAAATCAGAGTGAACATTTTGGATTGAGTGATGTTTCCTCAGAACTGGTGGTAGCTAGGAAATGTCAGGTTATATACAGGAGATATGGTGGGGGAGAAGGGGTGAAGAGTAAATGATAGGTGGGGATTGAGCCCAAAGAGAGAGAAGAGCAGTTAGACAGACAAATGAGTGGATAACAATCTGGCTAGGGGGGTGAATAGCTGTTAATGGAGACTGTTAGTGGCTAACAATGGTTTGTATGTAATAGCAGTCTCTGTGATAACAAGGCCTGGTGGTGTGAGAGCGCAGATCCCAAAGTTATTCAATTTGATATTGGGCCTGGAAGGCTGCACGATCCCCAAGCTGAAAGTGACGTGCTGTACTTCCAGCTTGCATTGAGCTGCATTGGAGCGCTGCAGTAAGCCTGAGGCAGAGGTGTTGGCAGGTTACAGGGATCTTTGGTTGCTGCCTGACCTGCTGTGCTTTTCCAGCAACACATTTTTCAGGTCTGATCTCCAGCAGCTGCAGTCCTCACTTTCTCCAATTGTTTTTACCTCAATTTTAACCCTATTGCGAATCCTCTTGCAAGGATGCCTGCCTTGAAGAAGTTTTCCTCCTCTCTCTACAAGAATCTCAGGGAGTCCCTGTCCCAATGCAACTCTCAGATCATTTCCTACCTATCATCTTCATCCCCTCCCCCACTCACCTACTGTACTCTATGCGACTTTCTCCCCACCCCCATCCTCATCTCAGTTAACTCTCCACTCTTCAGGCTCTCTGCCTGTATTCCTGATGAAGGGCTTTTGCCCGAAACGTTGATTCTCCTGATCGCTGGATGCTGCCTGAACTGCTGTGCTTTTCCAGCAACACATTTTACAGCTCTGATCGCCAGCATCTGCAGGCCTCACTTTCTCCCATTGTTTTTATCAGGTTACAGGGAAGTGTGTTAAAAGGCATCTGGAATTTCAGGGTCTTTTTTGTCAAACAGAATGCAAGTGTTCTGAAGTCGACCCTTCATATCCCCAATAGAAAGGAGGCTGCACTGTGAGCAGTGAATGCAGTAAACGAGATTGTGAGAAGTGCAGGCAGGTGAAGGTGTGTTTGGGCCCTTGGATACTGAGGAGGGAGGAAGTAAATTGACAGGTGTTACACCTTCAGCAGTTGCGGGGAAGGTGCTATGACATTCTGAGGGGGCGTTGGAAGTAAACAGTGTCCCAAAGGGAATGGTTCCTGTGGAAGGGGAGGTGTGTGGTGTCTGGTGGTGACATCTCTCTGGAAACGGCGGAAATGGCAGCTGATGATCCTCTGGAGATGGATGCTGTTGGGATGGTAGGGAAGGACAAGGGGAACCCTATCACTGTTGCAGAAGGGAAGAGAGGGGGTGAGGGCTGAAGTGTGAGAGATGGGTTGGTCCCACTTGAGGGCCCAGAGGAATCCTCGGTTGAGGAAAAAGGTGGACATTTCAGAGGATCCGTTGTCAAAGTTAACATCATCGGAACGAAAACGATGGAGACGGAATAACTAGGAGAATGGTATGGAGACTTTACAGAGAGCAGTGTGTGAGAATGTAAAGGCCAGGTAATTGTGGGAGTCGGAGGGTTTACTGTGGATATTAGTGGCCAATCTATCCCCAGAAATAGAAATAGAGATGTTGAGGAAGGGAAGGGCGGATTCAGGGAGCGACTGGGTGAAGGTGAGAGTGAGGTGGAAGTTGGAAAGAAAATCGATAAAGCTTTTCAATTCCGAATGGTAGAGGGAAGCAGTACCATGCTCAATGCCTTCAGATCCAATCCTTATATGTTATTAAACCTGCTGATCAGGGTGGTGTTATAATAGTCAGCAAACTGACCACTGCATTGCAGAAGCTGAGATACCTCTCAGCTACCTCCTCCTATCTGCTTCTCGTCTGTGACCCCATGATGGAACATCAGGCCATTGTGCGAACCACGGTCACCAACCTCATTTCATCTGGGGATCCGCGCCCCCCTTCCAACTACCTCCAGCTGATCGTTCCCCAATCCCACACAACTTGCTTCTACCTCTTTCCCAAAATACACAAACAGGATTACCTGGGCAGACCCATTCTTTCTGCCTGCTCCTGCCTCACAGACCTCATCATTTCCTACCGTGATGCAGTCCCTGCTCACTTACAAATACCATTCCTCTGACACGATGCCCATTCCAAAATTTCCAGCTTATGGCGCCAGCTGCCTCCTCTTTCCCGTGGATATGCAATCTCTCTTCCTGAACCATGGTTTCCCCAGCACTGTTGTTGACAAGGTCCTCAACTGGGGCCAACCCATCTCTGGCATTTTAACTCTTACCCCTTCTATTCCCTCCTGCAACACTGATAAGGTTCCTCTTGTCCTTATCAACAATCCCACCAGCACCAACATCCAGAAGATCATCAACCATAATTTCTGCCACTACCAGACACCTATTCCTCTCCCCTCCCTTGTCCACCTTCCACGGGGACTGTTCCCTCCAGGATGCCCTGGTCTATTCTTCCCTCACTCCCAACAGCCCCCCACAGCCTCATGGCACCTACCCCTGAGACTGCTGAAAGTGAAACACCTGTCCGTTTCCTTCCTCCCTCCTCAGTATTCAAGGATCCAAACAGACCTCCAGGTGAAGCAATGCCTTATCTGCACTTAGAGTCAGAGAGTCATAGGGATGTACAGCATGGAAACAGACCCTCCTGTCCAACCCGTCCATGCCGACCAGATATCCCAACCCAATCTAGTCCCACCTGCCAACACCCGGCCCATATCCCTCCCAACCCTTCCTATTCATATACTCATTCAAATGCATCTTAAATGTTGCAATTGTACCAGCCTCCACCACTTCCTCTGGCAGCTCATTCCATACACATACCACCCTCTGCGTGAAAATGTTGCCACTTACGACTCTTTTATATCTTTCCCCTCTCACCCTAAACCTATGCCCTATAGTTCTGGACTCCCTGACACCAGGGAAAAGACTTTGCTGATTTACCCTATCCATCTCCCTCATAATTTTGTAAACCTCTATAAGGTCACCCCTCAGCCTCTGACACTCCAGGGAAAACAGCCCCAGCCTGTTTGGTCCCTCCCTATAGCTCAAATCCTTCAACCCTGGCAACATCCTTGTAAATCTTTTCTGAACTCTTTCCGGTTTCACAACATCTTTCCAATCGGAAGGAGACCAGAACTGCATGCAATATTCTAACAGTGGCCTAATCAATGTTCTGTACAGTTGCGACATGACCTCTCAACTCCTGTACTCAATACTCTGACCAATAAAGGAAAGCATACCAAATGCCTTCTTCACTATCCTATCTACCTGTAACTCCATTTTCAAGGAGCTATGAACCTGCACTCCAAGGTCTCTTTGTTCAGCAAAACTCCCTAAGACCTTAAAATTAAGTGTATAAGACCCGCAATGATTTGCTTTCCCAAAATGCAGCACTTCGCATTTATCTGAATTAAACTCCATTTGCTACTCCTCAGCCCATTGGCCCATCTGGTCCAGATTCTGTTGTAATCTGAGGTAACCCTCTTTGCTGTCCACTACACCTGCAATTTTGTTGTAATCTGCAAACTTACTAACTGTACCTCTTATGCTCGCATCCAAATCATTTATGTAAATAACAAAAAGTAGAGGACCCAGCACCAATCCTTGTGGCATTCCACTGGTCACAGCCCTCCAGTCTGAAAAACAACCCTCCACCACCACCCTCTGTCTTCTATCTTTGAGCCAGTTCTGTATCCAAATGGCTAGTTCTCCCTGTATTCCATGAGATCTTGCCTTGCTAATCAGTCTCCCATGGGGAACCTTGTCGAACACATTACTGAAGTCTATATAGATCAGATCTACTACTCTGCCCTCATCAATCCTCTTTGTTACTTTTTCAAAAAACTCAATCACTTCACTCAATCGAATCTACTGCATTCACTGCTCACAATGTGGTCTCCTCTACATTGGGGAAATAAAGCATTGACTGGGTGACAGCTTTGCTGTACACTTGCATTCTGTCTATAAAAAAGGCCCTGAGCTTCCAGTTGCCTGCTCCTTTAACACATCACAGATGCTGCCAGATGTGCTGAGCTTTTCCAGCAAATTCTGTTTTTGTCTCTTATTTACAGCATCCACATTTCTTTCAATTGATATTTATTTGCTGCGGTTTTCATCATTGATCACTTCAGTAAGACCATCCAAAATCTTCTCTTATAAAATGTAGTCTCTCAGTGTTTACAACTCCTTCTCTTCACTAAACTATCTAAATTCCACCTTCCCCACTTGACCATCCTCTCCCCCGATTCTGACACTGCCAATTAAAAACTTCCATCCCTCCCCCACCGCCAGCTAGTCGATCACTGATTCCTCCTTTTTCTTTCCTTGACATGTCTGTTTCCATTTCTGGGGACAGACTGAACAATAATATCCAATAATAATATAATAATATAATATAATAATATATAACAATAATATAAACCCAACTCCCCTAGCTACCTAAAGTATACATCCTTGTATCCTGCTTCCTGTAAACACTCTTATTCCATTCTCCCAGTTCCTCCGTCTCCATTCTCATCTGCTCCGACAAGGCAAACTTTGACAAGGGAGCCTCGGAAATGCCCACATCCTTCCCCAACTGAAGTCTCCATAGCAATGTTGTTGAGAGTGCCCTCAACTGTGTCTGACCTACCACCCACACTTCAGCCCACACCCCCTCTCTTTTCTGCCACAACAGTGATAGCATTCCCCTCATCCTAACCTACCATCCCACCAGCATCCACAACCAGAAGAACATCAGACAGCATTTCTGCCACCAGGCACATATTTCCCTCTGCTCCCTTGTCAGCCTTTCACAGGGACCGTTCCCTTCCATTCACCCTGGTGCACTCTTCCTTCACTCCCAACAGCCATGCACAGCTCCACAGCAACATCTTCAGCAACTGCCAAAGATACAACACTTGCCCATTTACCTCCTCCCTCCTCAGTATCCAGGGTCCAACACACCCACAAGGTGAGTAGCACTTTCACAATGTCGTGTCCTTCATTCACTGCTCACAATGTGGTCTCCTCTGTATTGGGCAAACAAAGCATCTGTGTTCTGCCAGAAATAAAAGGACCCTGAGCTTCCAGCTGCTTACCACTTTAACTCAGCTTCCTGTTCTCTGGGCAACATCTCTGTCTCAAGCTTGTTGCAGAGCTCCACTGAAGCTCAGTGCAGGCTGGAATAACAACACTTAATTTTCCACATCCGGACCCTGCAAGTCTTTGGACACAATTTCAAGTCCAATAATTCTAGGCCCAGAGCTCTACCATGAGCTAGACCACTACCCCACATATCAGGTCTTGTTATCACTGCCGTTACACTCTGCCTATTATTCGGCATTAACAGTCTCCATCACCAGGTATTCACTCTCCTAACCTAATCATTATCTACTCTTTTGTCTTTCTAACTGTTCTTCTCTCTCTTTGGGGTCGATCCCCACCTATCATTTCCTCCTTACCTCCTCCCCACTGTACCTTCTGCGTATCAACTGACTTTTCCCAGCTACTATCAGTTTTGAGGAAAGATCACTCAATCTGAAAGGTTAACTCTGATTTCTCTCCACAGACCTGCTGAGCTTTTCAAGCAATTTCTGTTTTTGTTTCTCTCACAACCCCCATGAGATATGTGTCTTTTAACACTGGCTCTTTAATGTCTACATGCCTTCCTGATAATATGATAAAAACTGTTCCTCCAATGTCACTCCAGATGCAGCCAGCCCAGTCTCCTCTCGAACTCCTGTTTCCGTGCTCTATCATCTGGTGAGACAGAACCCTTCACTGCTCTGACACACAGAGCTGGTGGCTTCAGACACTTACCCAAATGGACCCACAGAAAGTACAATGTTTCCAGGGAGAGTCTTCCAGAATTAACAACTAGTGATGTGAAGATGTAAACTGGGGACTTGGAGACCCTGCACATCTGAATCTATCATTAGGAAAATGAATGCACATGTTTACCTGGGTGAATGGTGTGTATCATTTCTCTCCAGACAGTGTACTGTAAAGGGCCGGTGAACAGTCCGAGAGACAGAGAGCCATCAGCAGCTGAGAGTGTCATCTTCTCATCACTAATCCTGTAAACATTAAACAGATGACACGATAACCTCTGCTTTGTTCGAACATTGATGAAAACATTTAAGTATTCAAGCTTTCCGCATTTTTCATGTTTGAGTCCCTGGATTAGAAAGTGAAACGTTCCTCTTATTTTTGTAACTGATCCAACAAGAATTTGACAATGCACGGGCAAGGATTGGAAATGTCCAGGTCCAGAGAAAGGCCCATGTCCTGACAACAGAATAGTAACTGAGACATCACACACAGATATACATTTCCCCATCCCCTTGCTGTATTCTAAACAGAGCTTGTGGAACAGAGGCAAAAAAACCTGAAACATCTCAAAGTCCCACCTCCATCTGTGCAATACATGGGTCCCACAACCCTCAGAGAGTCCTACTTCTCCGGCCTTCTGACCATCTCTGATTTTAGTCTCTCCACCCATTGGAGGTTGGACCTTCAGCTGCTGAGATCCTCAGCTCTGGAATTCCATTCTCCCCGTGACTCTCCATCTCTCTATTCCTCTTTCCTCCTTTAAGATCCACTAAAACCCACAGCAATCATCTGGATTAATAGCTCAGTGACACATTTTCTACACTTTCCAACTCTCCTGTAAAGTACCTCAGAACATTAGATTGGACTAATTAATTATCATTTTTATTTTTGCATTTATTATACCTTTTATAAAGGCTACGGTGAGAGTTAGTATTAGATTAGATTAGATTAGATTTACAGTGTGGAAAGAGGCCCTTCGACCCAACAAGTCCACACCGACCCGCCGAAGCGCAGCCCACCCATTCCCTACATTTCCCCCTTACCTAACACTACGGGCAATTTAGCATGGCCAATTCACCTGACCCTGCACATCTTTGGACTGTGGGAGGAAACCGGAGCACCCGGAGGAAACCCACGCAGACACGGAGAGAACGTGCAAACTCCACACAGTCATTCGTCTGAGGCGGGAATTGAACCCAGGTCTCTGGCGCTATGAGGCAGCAGTGCTAACCAGTGTGCCACCGTGCCACCCCTATTGTAAAAGGTGAAACAAAAATGATTCCCCCTTTAAACTCTGACTGTCTCAAGTTGGTCAGGAGCCATGCATTCCCTGGAAACATGGGCATTGTGTCTCTCACAGGGTCGGGGGAAGGTCACAGTCAGGCTAACAGCCCAAATCAGGGCAGTGATCACTTCCAGCCTGAAAACCAGGCTGTATTTACAGGCATCTTGTCATTGTTTACAATATTGTAGAACAGTTTTGTAAAATCTAATACTGTTTAAAACCTGTAACAATCTTCTTCTTATAAAAACAATCATGTGTGAATCATAACCGAAGTTACTGTTATCTGATGAATCACCATTTGAAGCGGCACCATTAACCAGGAAATAACCCCATAATAACCCGTCCCTGAGTTATTGAGCAAACTGTGCAGAGTTTCAGTAAAGAGCATGTCCTACCTTCTCTTCCGACAAGCTTCCTCCTGAAAGAAATGAATCACAAACAGTGAGGATGGCAGTAACAGATTTCAGGAGGAGACAGACAGGCTGCTGAAATGAGGCCCTGTCTCAGCTGAGGGTCACACTCTCTCAGAATTGCAAAGGACCCACTCTGTACTACATCCTCAGGAGAATTCATAATCTCAACAAACAGTCTTTCAACTCCATCTGAAACATCAACAACTGTAAATACAACAAACTTTTATCTACCCACCTCCACAACCAGCACTCCTCAAACATTCCAGTAGATTTCCCGGCCTCTGGAACTGCTCAGACGCCATTAGCCATGCGGCTGGTGCATCTCCCCCCCTCGCTGATTGATGATGTCTCTTCTGCCCCCAGCATGGCCGCTCCCACAGCCACTTCCACCCCGCACAATTCCTCATGCACCACACGTGAAATCACTTCCGCCCCTCACATCATCGCTAATGTCACATGCTGAGTGACTTCCACCGACCCCACCAACACCACTCACCTGCATACTGCTAACACGCCCCCCCCCCCACCACAGATCCCACACCATCCCTGCCCCCCAGAACCCTGAGGGGAACACAACCCCTGTCCACGATCTCTTCATTTCCAACTGCCGCCGGGATGTTAACCACCTCAACCTATCTATCCCCCTCCCCCACTCCAACCTCTCACCCTTACAACGCACAGCCCTTCAATTCCTCTGCTCCAATTCCTCCAATCCCGACTTCACCATCAAGCCAGCAGATAAAGGGGGCGCAGTAGTAGTCTGGCGAACTGACCTCTACACCGCTGAAGCCAAACGTCAACTCGAGGACGCCTCTTCCTACCACCCCCTCGACCATGACCCCACCCCCCATCACCAAACCATCATCTCCTAGACCATACAGAACCTCATCACATGAGGAGATCTCCCACCCACAGCTTCCAACCTCATAGTCCGGGAACCCCGCACCACCCGTTTCTACTTCCTTCCCAAGATCCACAAGCCTGACCACCCTGGCCGACCCATTGTCTCAGCATGCTCCTGCCCCACTGAACTCATCTCTACCTACCTTGACACTGTCCTATCCCCCCTAGTCCAGGAACTCCCCACATACGTTCGAGACACCACCCACGCCCTCCACATGCTCCAAGACTTTTGTTTCCATGGCCCCCAGTGCCTCACCTTCACCATCGATATCCAATCCATCCATACCTCCATCCGCCATGACCAGTGCCTCCAAGCCCTCTGTTTCTTCCTCTCCCGACTTCCCCAACAGTACCCTTCCACCAATACTCTCATTTGTTTGGCCGAACTGGTCCTCACCCTTAATAATTTCTCCTTTGAATCCTCCCACTTACTCCAGACCAAAGGGGTAGCTATGGATACCCATATGGGCCCCAGCTATACCTGTCTTTTTATTGGCTACGTAGAACAATCGATCTCCTATAATGACACTGGCACCACTCCCCACCTCTTCCTCCACTACATTGATGACTGCATTGGCGCCACCTTGTGCTCTCGTGAGGAGGATGAGCAATTCATCAACTTCACCAACACATTCCACCCTGACCTTAAATTTACCTGGACCATCTCTGACACCTCCCTCCCCTTCCTGGACCTCTCCATCTCCATTAATGATGACCGACTTGATACCGACATTTTTTACAAACCCACCGACTCCCACAGCTACCTGGATTACACCTCTTCCCACCCTACCTCCTGCAAAAATGCCACCCCGTATTCCCAATTCCTCCGCCTCTGCCGTATCTGCTCCCAAGAGGACGAGTTCCACCAAAGAACATATTAGATGGCCTCCTTCTTTAGAGACCGCAATTTCCCTTCCCACGTGGTTAAAGATGCCCTCCAACGCATCTCGTCTACATCCTGCACCTCCGCCCTCAGACCACACACCTCCGACCGTAACAAGGACAGAACGCCACTGGTGCTCACCTTCCATCCTACCAACCTTCGCATAAACCAAATCATCCGCCAACATTTCCGCCCCCTCCAAACAGACCCCACCATCAGGGATATATTTCCCTCCCCACCCCTTTCCGCCTTCCGCAAAGACTGTTACCTCCATGACTACCTGGTCAGAACCACCCCCCCGCCCCCCGCCTTTAACACACCCTCCCATCTTGGCACCTTCCCCAGCCACCGCAGGAATTGCAAAACCTGAACCCACACCTCCTCCCTCACCTCCATCCAAGGCCCTAAAGGAGCCTTCCACATCCATCAAAGTTTTACCTGCACATCCACGAATATCATTTATTGCATCCGTTGCTCCCAATGCAGTCTCCTCTACATTGGGGAGACTGGATGCCTCCTCACAGAGTGCTTTAGGGAACATCTCTGGGACACCTGCAACAATCAACCACACCGCTCTGTGGCCCAATATTTCAACTCTCCCTTCCACTCTGCTGAGGACATGGAAGTCCTGGGCTTCCTTCACTGCTGCTCCCTCACCACCAGACGCCTGGAGGAAGAATGCCTCATCTTCTGCCTCGGAACACTTCAACCCCAGGGCATCAATGTGGACTTCAACAGTTTCCTCATTTCCCCTTCCCCCACCTCACCCTAGTTTCAAACTTCCAGCTCAGCACAGTCCCCATGACTTCTCCGACCTGCCTATCTTCTTTTCCACCGATCCACTCCACCCTCCTGCCCCGACCTTCATCCCCTCCCCCACTCACCTATTGTACTCGATGCTACTTTCTCCCCACCCCCACCCTCCTCTCATTTATCTCTCCACCCTTCAGACTCTCTGCCTGTATTCCTGATGAAGGGCTTTTGCCCTAAACGTCGATTTTACTGCTCGACGCTGTCTGAACTGCTGTGCTATTCCAGCACCACTAATCCAGAATCTGGAGCTAACCATCAGTCCCGCTCACAGACACAGTGACTGTCACACTCCCACTGTACCAGACACACCCACACACTCTCCACGTGGAACTGGAACTGGATTACAATGGGAGTTCCAGGAGGTAATTAAAATTGGGGAACACGGAGATCATAACAAAACAAATAAAAACATCCAACCCATTCTCGGGAGAATGCCAGCGTGCCCGAGAATCTGCAGAGAGTGTGGCAGCGGTTACAAAACAAAAAAAAAATACTGGAAAATCTCAGCAGGTTTGGAAGAATCTGCGGAAAGAAATCAGAGTGAACGTTTCGGGAGCATTGACCCTTCTACAGTGCCAACAGCAGAAAGCCAGTGTGCTTCCAAGTAAACCTGTGGGACTATAACCTGGTGTTGTGTGATTTTTAACTTTGAACAGCAGAACCGTCCGGACAGTCACAAGGTCAGTTCACTTTTTTATACAACATTCCATATTATTTTTACAGTTGTCATCATGTCCGAAATCTCTCTGAAATACCCTGCAATACATTCCCTCACCTTCAGAAACATCAGCTCGTCTTTTTGTTCCATCTGTTTCTGCAACTTTGAGAGTTCCTCCTCAATGGAATTTAAATTCTCCTGAATCTCTCGAAGGTTTTTCTCCATTGTTTCGACAATCCTCTCCTCTTCTTCCCTGAGATCTCTGAGTAAACGCTGCTCTTTCTCAGTGAGAACCTTGTAAATTTTAGTGAACTCGGATGTGATGTGGGTCTGCAGACTGCTCGCCTGTTCCTACCAAATGAAATGTGAAACCTCATTAATGTCCCGCGATAAAGGGAACAAAACCAACGGAGATCCCAGAGAATTAGCACAGGGAGAGCTCACCCTCACTTCGGAAATCTTCCGTTTCTGAGTCAGTTCTGTTTGTAGAACCCCCGATTTCTTCTCAGTGAGAGAATCTAATGAAGATTTCAACTGATCCTGTGATTGAAAAAGAAATTGAAAAGTTAGCTGTGTTAGGTCTGGTGTGGGATCAGGGATATGTGATGAAACACGCAATTTATAAATTATTCTCTTTTACCTTGTAGATTTCAACAGCCTCATTAATCGGCAGGAAGCGGTGCTCTCTGTGTTCCCGCGAATCTCTACAAATCACACAGATCAATTTCTTGTCAGTTTCACAAAACAGTTTCAGATCTTCCTGATGTTTCTCACAGTGAGGTTTACTTTCCTTCTCTTTCGGATCCAGCTTTAATTTTCGAGCCTCCTCGGCCAGATTCGCTAAGGCCCGATTCACCCTGAGGTTTCTTTCCGGAAACTCCTCTCTACATTCCGGGCAGGAGTTTATCTCCTTCTTTTCCCAACTCTGGGTGATACAGGAGCGGCAGAAGTTGTGTCCACACTCCAGTGTAACCGGATCGGTGAAGAAATCCAGACAAATGGGACAAATTGCCTCCTCGGTCAGTCTCAGGAGCTGCTGTTTGGATGCCATGATCAATCTCAGCACTTCCTGTTTCAAACCACTTTCAGTTTCACTGTGACTGCGCTGGTGAACAAATTCAGTTCAATCATTTACTGATGGATTTCACGGCAAATGTCAGAGAAGAGTATTTAGTAACTATGTTTTATGAAGATTTTGACCTGGGAACCAGTGAAAGACAATATTTTGAAGTAGAAACAGCTTTAGACCGCCGAGGGTGAAGGTGCCCGGAGAGTTACCTTTGGGGGAGGGACAGTGAGAGAGAGGGCGGGAGGGAGGAGAGAAGGTGTGTAAGATGGGCTGGGACCCAGGTTTCACGAATCTCACTGCCAATCACAAACCCTTTGGTGAAACTCAGGGTCAGATCGGGATCCGGAACCTGAATTGTGTGAATGATTACAGGCACTCAACCTCAAACAAAAAGAATTATAAAATGACCAGATGATACTGCAATGACAGATGCAGAAGTGGGTCTGTGAGTTTCCTGCATTTATGTTGCGCCGATCACAACAATAGAACATTCTGAAGCCATTCAGCCCCTCTGAATTTTTTTTTAGATTAGATTATTTACAGTGTGGAAACAGGCCCTTCAGCCCAACAAGTCCACACCTACCCTCTGAAGAGCAACCCACCCAGACCCATTCCCCTACATTTACCCCTCAATTAACACTCCGGACAATTTAGCACGGCCAAATCACCTCACCTGCACATTTTTGTGGGAGGAAACCGGAGCACCCGGAGGAAACCCACGCAGACACAGGGAGAATATGCAAACTCCACACATGTACTGACCGAAGTGATGAAGGAAATACATCAGACACTTGAAGCCCAGCAATGACGTGAACCTGCTCAATCCCCGAGATCTCTAAACATTTATTCCCCTTGATAGCAGTGTCGCTGTCCCTGTGAAAACAAGACCCTGATGTCAATAAAATTGTTTGATGTCGACAAATTCAGAGCCAGATACACTGCAGAATGTATCACACATTAACAGAGAATTCTAATATTTCCTTTGAAAAAGGCAAAACAACAGCAGTTTTAAAAGGGAGCAGAAAAGACAAAGGAAACATGGTGAAGACAGTGCCGGTGCGAGGGAGGGCACCTGCACAGTTACTGCAATTGCTGTTTTGAATTCATGTATCTCTGGAGTGCGTCTAGGAAAATTAACAAACAGTGAAATTCACAACTGATCGTGGAGGAACTGTTTGGGTGAAGTTCACAGCACAGAATCAGATAATTTAGTTGTTTAAGTGGCCTACAGAAAGTCTTTAGTAGTGGGTAGAGTGGGTTCTTTATTCTGTATATGTTTTTGAAGATATGTCTCTTGATTAAATTTAAAATATAAGCCAGAATTATTAATTTAAAGTGGGGCAGTGTTTTGTAGAGGAATACGAGGGTGTGAAATTCTAGGTGTGTAGATTGTGAAGGAGCAAAAATGGCCTTTAGTACAATGATATGTACTTCTTGTCAGATGTGGGAGATTAAAGAGAGTTTAAGGGTTACTGTGGATTCTAGGATTGAGGTTAGTAAAAAAAAAAGAGTTGTCATCAATTCTGGAATGAGTGAAAGGAGACAAGTCTCCTGAGCCAGATTAGATTTATCCAAAGATTCTCTGGGAAGGGAAGAGATGTTGGAGCTTTTGGTCTTGATCTTTGAGTC
Source organism: Chiloscyllium punctatum (assembly GCF_047496795.1). Lineage (NCBI taxonomy): Eukaryota > Metazoa > Chordata > Chondrichthyes > Orectolobiformes > Hemiscylliidae > Chiloscyllium > Chiloscyllium punctatum. The sequence goes on along the minus strand of NC_092768.1, from coordinate 22,336,435 downwards.
ATCATTATCTACAGGTTTCATACCAGAGGACTGGAGGAATGCAAATGTTGTCCAAGAAGGGCAGTAAAGATGACCCAGGTAATTATAGACCAGTAAGCCTTACATCTGTTGTAGGAAAAGTTTTGGAGAGGATTCTAAGAGATAGATTTTAAACCATCTAGCAAGCAACAATTTGATTTCAGATAGTCACCATGGTTTTGTAAAGGGCAGGTTATATCTCACAAACATCATTGAGTTTTTTTGAGAAGGTGACCAAGCATATGGATGAGAGTAGGGCAGTTGACTTGGACTTCAGTCAAGCCTTTGATAATGTTCCACATAGTAGGCTGTTGGAGAAAATGCAGAGGAACGGGACTGAGGTTGTTTTAGCAGTTTGGATTAGAAACTGGTTTTCTGTGAGAAGGCAGCGAGTGGTGGTTGATGAAAAATATTCAGCCTGGAGTCTGATTACTGGTGGTATGCCACGAGGATCTATTCTAGGACCACTGCTGTTTGTCACTTTTATAAATGACTTGGATGCAGGCATAGGTGGATAGATTAGTAAGTTTGCAGAGGACACTAAAGTCAATGGAAAAGTTGGCAGTGTGGAAGAATATTGTAGATTGCAGGGGATCTTGGATAAACTGCAGATTTGGGCTGAGAGGTGGCAAATGAGTTCACTGCAGATAAATGTGAGGTGATTCACTTTGGGAAGAATAACAGGATGGCAGAATACTGGGTCAATGGAAAGATTCTTGGTGATGTGGGTGTCCAGAGGGATCTTGGAGTCCATGTACATAGATCCCTGAAAGTTTCCACCCAGGTTGATAGCGCTGTTGAGAAAGCATATGGTGTTTTCAGTTTTATTGGTAGAGGTATTGAGTTCGACAGCCATAATGTCATACTGCAACGATGCAAAATGCTAGTGTGGCCACACTTGGAATATTGTGTACAGTTCTGGTTGGCCATTACAGGAAAGATGTAAAAGCATCGGAAAAGGTGTAGAAGAGATTTACCAGGATGTTGCCGGCCCTGGAGGGATGGTCTTATGAGGAAAGCTGAGAGACTTGGTCTGTTCTCCTTGGAGAGAAGAAGGCTAAGAGGGTATTTAATAGAGACATAAAAGATGGATAGACAGTGAAAGTGTTTTTATGAGGATGATGACATCAGCTTGTACGAGGGGGGATACCTACAAATTGAGGGGTGATAGATTTAAGACAGATGCCAAAGGCAGGTTCTGTACTCAGTGAATGCTAACGGCATGGAATGCCCTGTCTGCCAATGTCGTTAACTCAGCAACATTAGTGAGATTTAAACAATCCTTGGATAAGCACATGGATGATGAAGGGGGATGGGCTTAGATTAGTTCACAGACTGGTGCAATATCAAGGGCCAAAGGGCCTGTTCTGTGCTGTATTGTTCTATGTTCCATGTTTTATATGTGCCATAAATGCTGTTGGATGCGAATATTATCAGATCAAATGGATTAGTTGGAGAGACAGTTAGAAGCAATGAGGAATTTGCAACAGCAACAGTATGTGATAGATGGCAATTATAGGAAGGCGCGGGGATAAGTCTCAGATACAGGCACATAGATGGGTTAACTCCGGGAAAGGTAAGAGAGGTAGGCAGCTAGTGCAGGAGTCTTTTGTGGATATACCCATTTCAAACAGGTATGCTATTTTGGAAAATGAAGTGGGTGATGGATTCTGAGGGGGAAGTAGCATGGTGGGAGAGGTGGGGAGGGTGCAGGAGACCCAGGGAGATAGTGAGGAAAGAGACTGGTACAGTTGAGAAGAGAAGTGAGTCAAAAAGTCAGGGCAAGCAGAGACAAGGTAAAACTAATAAATTAAACTGTATTTATTTCAATGCAAGGGGCCTAACAGGGAAGGCTGATGAACTCAGGGCATGGTAGGAACATGGGACTGGCACATCATAGCAATTACAGAAATATGGCTCAGGGATGGGCAGGACTGGCAGCTTAATGTTCCAGAATACAAATGCTACAGGAAGGATAGAAAAGGAAGCAAGAGAGGAGGGGGGAGTGGCATTTTTGATAAGGGATAGCATTACAGCAGTGTTGAGGGAGGATATTCCTGGAAATACATCGAGAGAAGGTATTCGGGTGGAACTGAGAAATAAGAAAGGGATGATCATGTTACTGGGATTGTATTATAGACCCCCTAATAGTCAGAGGGAAATTGAGAAACAAACTTGTGAGGAGATCTCAGCTATCTGTAAGAATAATAGGGTGGTTATCGTAGGGGATTTTAACTTTCCAAACATAGACTGGGGCTGCCATAGTGTTAAAGGTTTAGATGGAGAGGAATTTCTTAAGTGTGTACAAGACAATTTTCTGATTCAGTATGTGGATGTACCTACAAGAGAAGGTGCAAAACTTGACCTACTCTTGGGAAATAAGGCAGGACAGGTGAATGTCAATGGGGGAGCACTTTGGGGCCAGCGACCATAATTCTATTTGTTTTAAAATAGTGATGGAAAAGGATAGACCAGATCTAAAAGTTGAAGTTCTGAATTAGAGAAAGGCCAATTTTGACCATAGAAGGCAAGAACTTTTGAAAGCTGTTTGGGGCAGATGTTCGCTGGTCAGGGGATGGCTAGAAATGGGATGCCTTCAGAAATGAGATAACAAGAATCCAGAGAAAGCATATGATTGTCAGGGTGAAAAGAAAGGCTGGTAGGTATAGGGAATGCTGGATGACTAAAGAAACTGAGGGTTTTTTTCAGAAAAAGAAGAAAGCATATGTAAGGTATAGACAGCATAGATCGAGTGAATCCTTACAAGAGTATAAAGGAAGTAGGAGGATACTTAGAGGGAAATCAGGAGGGCAAAAAAGGGGACATGAGATAGCTTTGGCAAATAGAATTAAGGAGAATCCAAAGGGTTTTTACAAATACATTAAGGACAAAAGGGTAACTAGGGAGAGAATTGGGCCCCTCAAAGTTCAGTAAGGCGGCCTTTGTGTGGTGCCACAGAAAATGGGGGAGATACTAAATGAGTATTTACTGTGGAAAAGGGTATGGAAGATATTGACTGTAGGGAAATAGATGGTGACATCTTGCAAAATGTCTAGATTACAGAGGAGGAAGTGCTGGATGTCTTGAAATGGGTAAAGGTGGATAAATCCCCGGGACCTGATCAAGTGTACCCGAGAACTCTGTGGGAAGCTAGAGAAGTGATTGCTGGGCCCCTTGCTGAGATATTTGTATCATCAATCGTCACAGGTGAGGTGCCAGAATACTGCGAGTTGGCAAACGTGGTGCCACTGTTTAAGAAGGGTAGTAAGGACAAGCCAGGGAACTATAGACCAGTGAGCCTGACCTCGGTGGTGGGCAAGTTGTTGGAGGGAATCCTGAGGGACAGGATGTACCTGTACTTGGAAATGCAAAGGCTTATTAGGGATAGTCAACATGGCTTTGTGTGTGGGAAATCATGTCTCTCAACTTGATTGAGTTTATTGAAGAAGTAACAAAGAGGATTGATGAGGGCAGAGCGGTAGATGTGAATTATGTGGACTTCAGTAAGGCATTCGACAAGGTTCCCCATGGGAGACTGATTCGCAAGGTTAGATCTCATGGAAAACAGGAAGAGCTAGTCATTTGGGTACAGAACTTACTCAAAGATAGAAGACAGAGGGTGGTGGTGAAGGGTTGTTTTTCAGACTGGAGGCCTGTGACCAGTGGAGTGCTGCGAGGATCGGTGCTGTGTCCTCTACTTTTTGTCATTTACATAAATGATTTGGATGCGAGCGTAAGAGGTACAGTTAGTAAGTTTGCAAATGACACCAAAATTGGAGGTGAAGTGGACAGCAAAGAGGGTTACCTCAGATTACAACAGGATCTTGACCAGATGGGCCAATGGGATGAGAAGTGGCAGATAGAGCTGAATTCAGATAAATGCGAGGGGCTGACTTTTTGAGAAAGCAAATCCCAAATGTTTAGTCATTTCATTTTCTGATTTTACTTTTCAGGATCGCACTTTGTACACATTGCCCACTTCATTTCCTTCATTCATTTCTAATGGAGTGATTTTCTGGATTGGATTGAGGCACTGTGTTTTTTTTAATTCATTCACGTGATGAGGGCCTCAGTCAGCATTTATTGTCCATCCCTAATTGCCCAGAGGGCAGTTAAGAGTCAACCACATTGATGTGGGTCTAGAGTCACGTGTAGGCCAGACCAGGTCAGGATGGCAGTTTTCTTCCCTAAAGGACATTAGTGAACTAGGTGGGTTTTCCTAACAATCGACAATGGATTCATGGTCCTCATTAAATTCTAAGTTTCCAGATTTCTGTTGAATACAAATGTTACCTTCTTCCATAGCAGTATTTGAACCGGGTCCCCAGACCATGGCCAGGCTCTCTGGATTAACAGGTCCAACGATAATATTATTCAGCCATCACCTCCCCTACCAAGATGGCACTCACCGTGTGTCTCCTCTCTGGGAACAATCCTATCTCAGAGCTCATTGCTCATGCTTTAGATGTTCACAAACGGCACAAAAGGCTGCAAGGTTTAGCTGTATGAATCTGCATCTTGTTTCCCCCTCCAGATTTCTTTTTTATTTCAAAAATTTACTTCATTCGGTAAAAAAAGACATGCACAGTCACTTAAGCCATTCAAGTCTGTTCAGTCTTTGGACAACAAAGGCTTTCCCAACAGTTCCAACGAACAAACCATGGAGATTTTTACATGTGCAATATGTTATTTCCTGGAGGGAGCAGGAGGTTCCAAAAACTGAACGGACCCCAAAAGATAGATTGGTACGGATGTACAGCATGAAACAACCCCTTCAGTCCAACTTGTGCCTGCTGACCAGAAATCCTAAATAAATCCAGTCCCATTTGTTTGCACTTGACCCATACCCCTCTAACCCTTTCAATTCATAAACCCATCCAGGTATCTTTTCAATGTAGTAATTGTACCAATCTGCACCATTTCTTTGAGCAGCTCATGCTATCCATGCAACACCCCCTTTCACAACCTGTGAAAGAGTTGCACCTTATGCCCCTTTTAAATCTTTTCCCTCTCACCCTAAACCTCTAGTCCTGAAACCACCCAACCTAGGAAAAAGTCCTTGTCGATTTACCCTATCCATGACCCTCATGATTTTTTGAAATACCCATAAGGTCCCTATTCAGCCTTCGACTCTCCAGGGAAAACAGCCCCAACCTATCCAGTGTCTTCATACAGCTCAAACTCTTCAACCCAAGAAACAGCCCTGTGGATCTCCTCTGAACCCCCTCAAGTTTGTCATCTTTCTCATAGGAGGGAGACCAAGAATTGCACACGATAATCCAAAAGTAGCCTAAAGACTGTCCTGTACAGCCACAACATGACCTTCCAACTCCTTTTTCAATCTAATGACCAATAAATGCAAGCATACCAAACTCCCCCTTCACTCTCCTACCTACATGTGACTCCACCCTCAAGGAAATATGAAGCTGCACTCAAGGACTCTTTGTTGAGCAACACTCCCCAGGATCTTACTCTAAAGTGTACAAGTCCTTGCCTGATTTGTCTTTCCAAGTCGCAGTACCTCACATTTATCTAAATTAAGTTCCATCTGCCACCTCTCGGTCCACTGGCATTCTATGCATCTATGTAGTGACATGAATGCCCTAAACAATTGAACTATAACATTCCTACTTTGATAAAAACATAATACTGCATTTGTGATGATGTAAAATAAAACAGAAATTGCTGGTGAAACTCAGCAGGACTGGCAAGATCTGTGAAGAGAGATGACATGTGAATGCTGATGGTCTACGCTATCATGCAATGATACTTGCATTGTTTTCATAACACGAGATGTGGGTCGCATAGTACTGAAGAATTCAAGCAATTTTTAGTCCAGTACTTGTTATCTGCACCACCACTAAATCCATTTGCACGACCAGGCTTAAGCTGAACAATTCATATGCATTACTGCATGCTTCACTTGGCATGTCATGTTGCAAAAGGACCGAGTTCAGTAAGTTAGAGACTGAGAGCTTCAAGTCACATGTTATGATATAGTGATGATATGAACATGTTATTGAAGGTACATTAGACTTCTGCTGTGAGACATAACACAATATCTCAAAAGTTTCCAAAAAGATATCCCACATCGATAAACAATGTTGTGCATAACTACACATTGTCAATTCTGTACCTATACAGATATGTATGAACAAAGTTAACAGATTAACAACTTAAATTTTGACATAATATTTTTCACAGTATGCCCTGATCTGATAATTATATGCCCATTTGGAGAGGTATGTGTTATTTACGGTTCCTCTTGGTCATCTTGATGCTGGCATCATCACACAATCATGACCTTTAGTCTTCTATTCCGAACTCTCAGCACATCTGACATTGCTCTGGAGTTGGCTTTTGTTGTTTTACAATGTAGCGTGGTGATCAATCATGATCTCATACAACATGGGTTGATTGTATATCTTAGAAACGTTTCCTGGTATCCAAGCACTTGTGACTGGATTTCTGATCCATTCTCTGTGTCCGGTGCCTAATTGTGGTGGTCCTTCCAAGTCTAAGTTGTGTTGGGGATGATAGTCCTTTCCCAATTAGTGTTGAACATTTGGCATTGCCATGAGAAAATCTTGTTTTTATGGTCGACACTTGAAGTATATGAATTTGATGTATGCATCATTAGTTGTGCTAAATTTGATTATGGGATGACAATATGATATGAGTAACTCCCCAATTAACATACATCTTGATATGCTTTGCCAGTGAAATGTGTTTTTTGTCAGAGACAATTTGCGTTGGCACAGTGAATAAGCTGATAATCGAAGTCTTTGTTTCAATGATGGTTGCACTCATTTTGTTGCTCAGACCATTGAACTTTAAGAAATTTACAAAAGCAATGTCACAAGGATGTGATTTTCCCCATGTACTGTCAGTAAATCTGTTACTATTTTTTTCCCGAAGACTGGAAATAACAATGTATGGATGTAGAAGCACCTCCCACTGCTCGGGTTAATCATTTTCAAACAGCCAGGAGGCTGGAAGAACACAAGAAGCTAGGCATGACCAGGATTTGGAGAAGTCAACATTTCGGATATAATCCTTCTTCAGAACGGGGTGGGGTTAAGGGGAGCTGCAGAAAATGGAGTGGGGGGAAGAGGGGGAGGGTTTGGGGGGGAGAAGGGTGGAGGGGAAGTGATGAGGTAGTGACAGATGAACACAGGTAGAGGGTCTGACCTGATTGGCAGATGGGAGGAATGAATCCAGTTGGGAGCTGGAGGGAAGGATCACACAGAGGATTGGGAGGAAGGAGGATGGTTTGGAAAGGGAGTCAAGGGAAAGGAAGGGAGGTTAATCATTTGGTGTGCTTCATGTGCATTCATGAGTTGTTGGATATCCCCATTCATCCCTGGCCAGTTTAAAGATTCATGTGCTAGCCTTCTGTATGTTCAGTACCTGTTATTCTTGGTATAACATGGCCATAATATCTTGGTGTAATGCTTTTGATATTATCACTTTCTTGCTCTTGAAAACTACTTGGTGTGAAATGCCAAGTTTATCATCTCTGGCCAAAATGTGTAATATTCTTAGGAACTTTCTTAATAATGTCAGGCTACCCTTGGTTGCTTTTGGCAACTCTTCTTGGTGTAGGCAGTTGCCGACTGCAGCGGTAGAAGTGGTTCCAACCAAAACACTTGCTTGGCTGCATTTGGAGCATTATATGCAGTTTTGGTCATCACTGTACCAGAAGGATATGGAAACTTTGGAAGGAGTGCAGAGAAGGTGCGCCAGGATGTTGCCTGGTCTCACGGCAATGGCAATGAGAAAATGTTAAAAACAGACTAGGATTGCTTTCCCTGCAAAGATGGCAGCTGAGAGAAGACTTATATGGGTCTGCACAATTATGAGAGGCATAGATAGGGTATACAGTCAGAGGCATGTTTCCAGGATTAAAATTTCAATTACAAGGGGGCTCAGATTCAAACTGAGAGGGGGACAGTTTAAGGGGGAGAAGTGAAGAAATTTTACACATAGACAGTGATCGGTGCCTGGAACACGTTGCCATAAGAGATGGTGGAAGCAGGCACATTGGTGAAACATCTGGACAGTAACATGAACAGTGAGGGAATAGAGAGATACAAACTGAATAAGGGCAGATTTTTTTAGATTAGCTCGGGCATGATGATTGGCACGAGGAGGCTTGGAAGGCTGAAGGGCCTAATCCTCTGGTGTATATCTCTATGTTCTTTGTAACAGATCAACCTTGAGAAATCCAGAATATCCATGAACTTCTTGCCGATTAAGTAGATATGAAATTTCAATTTGATATGATTCATTATTGCCACGTGTACCAACACATTGTAAAAGTATGGTTGTGCATGCTGTCCAGGCAAATCATACCTTACAGAAGTACATCAGGGTAATAGAAAAGAATGCAGAATATAATCCTTTAGCTACAGAGAAGGTGCAGAGAAAGATCGACTCTAATATATGAGAGGTCTGTACCAGGGCTAAAATCGAATGTTTTCTACTGAACAGGATTTATCAGCAGAATTATTATTAGAGCGTTACCAGAGTGATTAACATCTGTCATTGCTCTCCACACTGTGTAAGTGCCTTTAAACTTTCTGACAGGCAGGGCGCTATCAGCGACTGAGATGATTATCACTCAGTCTGTAATTGTTGAACAGTCGATGTAATGAATTTGACTTTCCTGGAATATTTAAGAATTGATTTCAGTGTTCACTGTCCCCGCTGACAGCCTCTGTATTAACCAGGAAATCAATCCTCATCTGCAATTTCACTGAACGGCTTTTCTTTAAAGAACGTGTCGTTCGCTTTCCACAAACTTCCTCCTGAACTAACTCCGAACTGAAACAGTGAGCCTGACAGTAACAGACCCACGGGAAGATGTGGTGAAATGAGCGGAGACAGGACAGATGGGAATGAACAGGGGAATGGAAATGGATACACTTTGGAAGGAAGGTTGAGGAGTGACAACAGAAACTGAAACTTAACACTAGTCCCCGGTTACGTTGATAGCGACTGTCACACACCCACTGTATCAGGGAGGAGAAGGTGAGGGCTGCAGATGCTGGAGGTCAGAGTCGAGAGTGTGGTGCTGGAAAAGCAGAGTGGGTCTGACAGCATCCGTGGAGCAAGAGAATCGACGTTTCAGGCAAAAGCAAAATGTCGATTCTCCTGCTCTTCGGATGCTGCCTGACTTGCTGTGCTTTTCCAGCACCACACTCTCAATTCGTAGCAGGGAGCCACTGACCTTCACAACACGTAGCTATGACTGGGTTAACATGGGGGTTCCTGCACCTAACTGACCAAAGGAACGGTAAGGATGCAAAAATATGTGTCAACCTTTAGGTGTTCAAACTTTGTGAGAAGATTTGTAGCTCCGGTGCTTGTTGTTGTGGTTCTGTTTGCCGAGCTGGGAATTTGTGTTGCAGACGTTTCGTCCCCTGTCTAGGTGACATTAGAGAGGATGAAAAGGACAACCAACTCCCATTCCTAGACGTGATGGTACAGAGAACACCTAACGGAGAATTCACCACAAAGGTTTACAGGAAAGCCACACACACAGACCAAATCCTAAACTACGAAAGCAACCACCCAACACATACAAAAGAAGTTGCATCAAGACACTGTTCAAAAGGGCCACAACATACTGCAGTACACTTGAATTGACAACGGAATGAGGACATGCCACAACTCAAAAGACTAGCCACACTACCATACATCAAGAACATTTCCGAACTGACAGTCAGACTACTACCACCACTAGGACTCATAACAGCACACAAACCAACAGCCACCCTCAGACAATAACTCACCAGAACGAAGGACCCGATAGCCAGCATGACCAAAACCAACATAGTGTACAAAATCCCAAGCAAGGACTGCACAAAACACTACATAGGACAAACAGGAAGACAGCTAACGATCTGCATCCGTGAACACCAACTAACCACGAAAGGACACGACCAGCTATCCTGAGTAGCCACACACGCAGATGACAAGCAACATGAGTTCGACTGGGACAACACTACTATTATAGGACAAGCCAAACAGAGAACAGCCAGGGAATTCCTAGAGGCATGGCACTCATCCACAGATTCTATCAACAAACACATCGACCTGGACCCAATATACCGGCCACTGCAGCGGACAGCTGGAACTGACAATCGGAAGGGGCAGAGACAAACCACTATAAATGCCGGGGGAAACATCACAGTAGCGCTTCACAGGAGGCTCCCAAGCACTGAGGATGTCACCTAGAGAGGGGACGAAACGTCTGCAACACCAATTCCCAGCTCGGCGAACAGAAACACAACATATGTCAACCTTTGCAGATTATAGCCGTCAGGGCATTAAATGCCGCTTATTTTAGGACGATGCAAACTCTGTAGGTTTTACAGTGTCATGCTCACACTGGGCTGTGTGAGAGTATCAGATACACATTGGGTTATTATGAGAATTTCAAATACACATCGGATTATAGAGTCATAGAGTGATACAGCATGGAAACAGACCCTTCAGTCCAACTAGTCCATGTAATCCATGTTCCCAAACTAAACTAGTCCCACTTGCCTGCGTTTGACCCATATCGCTCCAAACTTGTTGTACTCATGAACTCAGCAAAATGCCTTTTAAATGTAGTTACTGTACCTGTATCCACCACTTTCTCTCGCAGTTAATTTCACACATGAACGACTCTGTGTAAAAGAAGGTTGCCCCTCATGTCCTTTATAAATCTTTCTCCTCCCATCTTAAAATACTTTTGATCTCACCACTCCGGGGAAAACAGCTATTCTCCTTAACCATGGCCCTCTTGATTTTATAAACCTCGGTAAGGACACCCCTCAACCTCCTACATTCCAGTGAAGAAAGTCCCAGCTCATTTGAATAACTCAAACCCTCCTTTCCTGGCAACATCCTGGTAAATCTTTTCCGAACCCTCTCCAATTTCATAATATCCTGCAATGGTCAGTACTGCAGAAGACGCTTTGAACATTGTAGGCAACAACCACTTACGTTTATGTATCACCTTTAACCGACTCAGACCACCCCAGGGCTCGGTTCTGTATTATAAAACAAAACCCGGCAGCCAGGCCTGTTTGGAGCTGGAAGGTCATGTGACCAAAAGCTTGGCCAAAGAGGGATATTTGAAGGGAGAAGGGTGAAAGCGAAGTCGAGGGGCGAGGGGGATAGAGGGCACTCCAGAGATTGAGGCACAGGCAATCGGAAGACAGAGCCACCTGTGAGCGACTCAAATTAAGGGTGCTCCCAGAGGACAGAGTTTACAGGAATGCAGGTATCTCAGAGAGGTTTGCACTGGAGCTGATCTTGTGAATATAGAGCAGAGAGGTCATGGATTTCAAAGTAAGGTGGAGAATATTAAAACCCAGATTCTCCTTCACCAGGAGTCCAGTGAGTTCACTGAGTACGGGGAGGGGGGGGTGTTGGTGCTGTGTGGACTGGACACGGGTGAGTTTGACAGCAGGTTGACAGCGGGTGGGATGTGGGAGTCCTGTCCGGAATGGAATGGGACTGTCGAGATTGAGGATTTTTTTAAAATGAAAGGCATCCTGAAGAAGGGCTTATGCCCGAAACGTCGATTCTCCTTCTCCTTGGATGCTGCCTGACCTGCTGCACTTTTTCAGCAACACATTTTTATACTCTGCACTGAGCTGGACTCGATGTGCCGAACAAGTTCCCTTCTGTGCAATAAATCCATCTCAGACTCAATATTCTAAGAGAAAACTGAACTTCGTGATCACGGAAAACAATGAGAACCCAAGTGTAACGCTCGTGATAATTTATTCCCGGAAAGATATCGGTATTTCTGGGATTTCACAGACAGTGGGCAAGTGCAGGAATTCGATTAAAATAAAACACACAGCCTCCCTCTAAAAGCACAAAACCGTTTCTCACAAACTTTGAACAAAACCGTTTAATTTTGTCCCTGCTTTCCAGTAAAAGTACAGCCATGCAATTCTCTCAGAGAGTCCTTGGCCATTCGGGCGAGAAACTATCAAAGGCATTGTTGGATTTTTTTTTTGGTTTGAGGAACGGTCACCGGACTCGAAACGTTATATCTGATTTCTCTCCACAGATGCTGCCAGACCTGCTGAACTTTTCTTGTTTCTGATGTACAGCATCCACAGTTCTTTGGGTATTCTCCTTTTCGTGCTCTTTCAGTGAACATTTTCTTCCTGCAGTTGTGAAGGGCTGTCAGCAGGTGGCAGCCATGCATCGTGTAACGAAGAACCCGGGAGAACACCCTGCTCCTCGATACAGTGGGATCTGAAACTTCTGGTCCATCGAGCCTGCACTGACCTTTCTCAGCTCTTGATTTGGAGATGCCTGTGTTGGGCTGGGGTGTACAAAGTTAAAAATCACACAACACCAGGTTATAGTCCAACAGGTTTAATTGGAAGCACACCAGCATCTGGTGGTGTTGAAGGAGCGATGCTCCGAAAGCTAGTGTGCTTCCAATTAAACCTGTTGGACCATACCCTAGTGTTGTGTGATTTTTAACTTTCTCAACTCGTTCACTTCCCAGCAATTGATCCATAACTGTGAATGTTATGATAGCTCAAGAGTTCATCCAAGGACTTTTTCAAAGCTCATGAGGTTTCCTGCCTCAACTACCATCCCAAGCAATGCATTCCACTGAGGGAAAAACATTTTCCAGAAATCCCCTTTAAAACTCCTGCTATTCATCTTGAAATTAAAGTCCTCGGTATCCACCATTCAATTCTCCGATTAATGGGTTCAGATCCTCTCTGCCCAGCCTGTTCATGCCCTTTTAATCGTATACTCCTCAGTTAGGTCCCCTCTCAACCTTGTGTCGCTCTAAAGAACACAACCCTAGCCTATCCAGCTTCTCTTCAGAGCTAAACTACTCCATCCTGTGAATCTGGGCTGCACCTCCTCCAAGACAACAGTAAACTTCACTGTGAGCAACATCGAGACGATCTGAAGCTGTTTTCTGAAACTAAGAAGAAATTGATCTGACTGATTTGTCGGGATTCCCGGGAGAACAGACAGCACCGCTTCCTGTCGATTACTGAGGCTGTTGCAACCTACAAAGTTGAAAACCATACAACACCAGGTTCTCGTGCAACACATTTATTTGGAAGCACTAGCTTTCGGAGGGCTGCTCCTTCATCAGGTAGCTGTGGAGCAGGTTCACAAGGCACAAGGTACAAAGAAAAATACGGTTTCATACAACTGAAACGATATACAAGCACAGGTATTGAACAAATCAAGATTGCTGTGGAGGTGTTGCTCCTGGCCAGAGTGAGCTGTGAGCTGCAGGAACCCAGGGACCTTCCTGCCTGTAATGTTGCTCCACAGGCGGGAGGTGGCGGTACATGACGGTGTTGGAGATGAATCAGTCAGTGGGTCACAGATTGGTTCTGGATTAGTGGTGCTGGAAGAGCACAGCAGTTCAGGCAGCATCCAAGGAACTTCGAAATTGACGTTTCGGGCAATAGCCCTTCACAGACTTTGCTCAGCGGGTCTTTCCAGGTGGACAGCATGGGCACAACGGACCGAATGGCTTCTTTTTCTGCTGTGAGCCATCGATAATTCAATAACTTTCCTGCATTTGATCTAATCCAGATTGATTTGTACCTCAACATAATTTGGAATACCTGTTCCAATTGAAAATTTATCCCAACTATAATCGATAAGGAATATGAGCAGCAATCTTCTCTCTCTCCTATCAGGGGCAGCAGAACCTGAATTCTGTCTATTATCACATTGAGACTCAGACCACAGCACGTGACAAAGAGTGAGGGAGACTTGATTCTGGGAAAATTGGAAGGCTACTAGCCATAGAAAGTGGGAGGTGGGTGATGGGAAAGAGGGGTAGGAGGGGAAAAGTAGGATAGGGTGAGGAGTGGTAGGCAGGGCGTGAGGTGGAGGAGTGGGAGGATTGGTGTGAAGATATGGATTTGGGGCTAAGTAGAAGGTAACAGATGGGGAGGAAAAGGATGCCCTATTCTGGCAATAGTACTGCTCCAGGAGTTACTGCATCCCTAGCTAAGCTGGCAATATTGGCAGCTACCTGACAATGTGAAACATTACACAGTTATGTCCTGTCCATACAAAACAGAACAAATCCAATCCAGCCAAATACTGCCCCATCCACATACTCATGAACATTAAAAAGTGATGAACAGTGGTCTCAAGTAGACTCTACTCAGTGACAACCTACTCAGTGACACCTAGTTTGGGTTCCACCAGGGCCACTCAGCTCCTGACCTCATTACAGTCATGGTTGAAACATGGAAAATGAAGTGAATTTCAGGGGTGAGGTTACAGTGACTGCCCTTAAAGTCAAGGCTGCATTTGACTGAGGTGGCATGGGGGACCTTGGCAAAACTGCAGTCAATGGGGATCAGGAGGATCAATCTCCACTGGTTAGAGTCATACTCAGCACAGATAGAGGCTGCTAGTGGCTGTTGCAGGTAAATCATCTGAGTTCCAAGATATCAGAAGAAGGAATTTGCAGGATGGTATCCTTGGCACATCCATCTTCAGCTGCTTCATCAATGACCTTCCCTTCATCATAAGGTCAGAAGTCAGGATGTTTGCTGATGATTGCATAAAGTTCAGCACCATTCGCTACTCATCAGGTACTGAAGCTGTTCATGCCCTAATGAGGCAACACTTGGGCAATATCAAGGCTTTGGCTGACAAGTGGCAAGAAAAACTGATGCCACACAAATAATAAGCAATGATAGAATCTAATCTTTTGATGTTCAATAGCATTACCATGACAGAGTTCCCTGCCATCAACACATTGCAGATTACCACTGAACAGAAATGAAACGATCCTCGCCATATAAATACAATGGCTACACGTTCAATTCAGAGGCTTGAAAGACGGTGGGAAAAACTCCACCCCGCTGGCAATCTGCGGGATTAAAGGGGACTGACAGATCCATCCCATAATTTCACCCCGTCCCCCTGCCTCCTGCCAGCTGTAAACTAATGGGGGTCGGTCTCAGTCTGGGGAAAAGAAGGAGGGGGAGAGAAGAAACAAATAGAAGCTCAATTGTAGAGAGGGACTGACTGGGTAGAATGAGCTGTGAGCTGTAGGAACCCGGGGACCTTCCTGCCTGTAATGTTGCTCCACAGGTGGGACGTGGCGCTACATGACGGTGTTGGAGATGAGTCAGTCAGTGGGTCTCAGACTGGGCTCAGGGGAGTCTTTCCAGGGGGACACAAAATCATTTCTCCCGCGTGGGATTGAGGAACTCATGGGGGCTGGGTGATGAGGGAATGAAAGGAAAATTGCAACAAATGCCACGTTCTGTAAGTTACCAGAAGTTTGTCTTATTCTGGCATGGTGAGTGTGAAAGCCCTTGACATCAAAGCCATATTTCATCGAGTGTGGTATCAAGGAACTCCTGCAAATCTGGAATCCGTGACAATGAGGGATGGAGGGCATCAAACTTTCCCCTGGTTACCTGGCACATGGGAAGATAAACATGAACATGAATGTCTTTAGTTGCTTCATCAGTGACCTTCCCTCAGTAATAAGGTCAGAAGTTGGCATGTTCGATGACTGTGCAATCTTCAACACTATTCATGGCTCTGCATGTTCTGAAACATCACATGTACAAATGCAGCAAGACCTTGACCAAAATCGAAGTTAAGGCTGATAGGTGTGAATTCAAATTTGTGCCACACTAATGCTGAGTCATGACCTTCTCCAATGACAGTCAATCCAGCCACTGCACATTGACATACAATGCCTTCATGAAATTTCCTGCTGAAAACATCCGAGGGGTTACCATTAACCAGAAGTGCACCTGGCCTCACCAGATAAATGAGGTAGTTTCAGATCAAGTCAGAGGCTCAGAATACTGCGTGAAGTCACACACCTCCCGACTCCCAAAAGCTTGTCACTCGTCTGCAAGGCACAGGTGGAATCTGCCCCACTTGCCTGGATGGGTGCAGCTCCAACAATACTGCAGTAGCTTGACACTATCCAGAACATAGCAGGCCACCTGACTGGCCTACATCAACAAATACCCTGCTGCCTCTTCAACCAATGCTCAGTAACAGCAGTGTGTACTATTGACAAGCAGAACTGCAGAAATTCACCAAAAAGCTTTGGACAGCACCTTACAAACCCACAACCACTTCCATTTAGAATGGCAAAGCAGCAAATACATGGGAACACAACCACCTGAAAATTAGCTCCAAATCGCTCACCAACCTGACTTGGAAACTTGTCACTGTTGCTGAGTGGAAACCCAAGAGGTCCCTCCGTCAGGGTGTTGTGAGTCTACCTACAGCACATGGACTGTAGCAGTTTAAGAAGAGAGCTCACCAACTTCTCAAGGGCAACTAGGCCCAGCAGGCAACACGTCTGTCCTTTGAGCATGGAAAAGAATGAACATCTGTGAACATTTCCACCATCAAACTTCCCAAATTCTCACCTTCTTCATAGTGATGGGGATTCTTGGTGTTATGGTTTTCAGCAGGAAGACTCTGAATTTCCTTCGGTAGGATGGAATGGGAGGAGGAAAACCAGCTGCTGCTGTGATATTTGGCTCTCTTCAGTTTGGACTCAGATACTGAGCAAGTGCTGCCTGGCCCAGTGAGTGTTTCCATCATTTTCGTGTTAATGTCTATAATTGTGATAAACCTGTCAACTTCACTTCACTGGAAATCTCATCATGCTGAAGCAATGTCCTTGCATGGTAAAATAACGCTGACAAAGTCGACTAGATTTGCACAGGTCAATGAATATTGTAAAGGAAAAACAATGACTGCAGATGCTGGAAACCAGAGTCTCGATTGGAGTGGTGCTGGAAAAGCACAGCAGATCAGACAGCATCCAAGGAGCAGTAAAATTGACGTTTCCGGCAAAAGCCCTTCATCAGGAATACCATGAATATTGTTATTTATAGTTATAAATGTATAAATTATTACTTATTGTTAACATGTAAATATTGTCACATTAAGGTCAATATTATGTCATAAAATTGAAAAGAAGGAAACTCATATGATGCTTTTAAAACAGGAAACAGGACTTTAGCCTTTCCAGCATTTATGTGGTGTGAGACTGATTTGACTATCTGTATTGGATATGATGTGCAACTCATTGTATTGATCAGGGCATCCACACATAATATTTCTCCCCATGAAAATATTTATTCTGCAGAATGTTGGTGGAGTTAAAAAATCATTTATTTCTGGTTTAATGTTCTTTCCCATCCCTGTCCACTTCAGTGAAAACAACCCCTGACTTACAAATATGATATGCAATTTTATTGACAGCATGATAAAGTACACTGTACATGCAGCCTTTTCAAATTTCTGTGTTATATTTTACTTGAGGTTGGGGAAGAGTATCCTGATCACTTCTCTGCCTGGCATAGAGTTTTCAATCAAAATGCTGCAGCAAAACTGAACAAGAATCTATGTTTAAGAACAAAAGATGACAAGAATCAAAAGAATGATCAAAAGCGGCAGCAAATCATCAAGTCGAAGAACACAGAAACAGCCCCTTTGGTTCAACTCATCCATGCCAACTAAGTTTCCCACACTAACCTAGTCCCATTTGCCTGTGTTTGGTCCCTGTACCTGTAAACATGTTCTCTTCATGCACCTGTTAAATATCTTCTAAATGTTCTAACTGTACTTGCATCCGTCACTTACTCTGGTAGTCCATTGGGACATATGCACCACCTCCTGTGTGAAAAGTCTCCTTTTAAACCTTTCTCCTCTCACCTTAAAAGATATGCTTCTAGTTTTGAACTCCCATATCCACAGGATGACACTTTTGGTATTCACCTTAACTGGCCTCCTTGTGATATTATGAAACTCAACCTCCAATGCTCCAGTGAAAGAAGTCCCAGTCTATCCATCCTCTGCTAATAATTCAAAACCTGCAGTCTCAGCAACTTACTTGTGAACTTTTTCTAAACCTTCTCCACTGTCGTCATATCCTTCCAAAAGCAGGGTGACTAAAACCATACACAGTCCTCCAAAAGTGGCCTCATCAATGTTTTGTACAATTGCAACCTGCCATCCCAGTGCCTAAATTCAATAGTTTGAATATTTACATACTTTCTTATGAATAAAAACAATAGTTTACCCCGTGCATTATTTTAGTTAATAGAACATAAATTAACAACCTAAATAGTCATAGAGAAAGTCAAGAAATGTCTATGTCACCCAAACGCTGAAGTGAGTTTGTTCAGAGTGGTCAGCTGTAACTCATGTTGATGATTCCCAGTTTGGTAAATTTCAACATTCAGCAGCAACAAAAGAGGATAGCTGCAAATAAAGGGCAAGGATTTTTGCCAAATCAAGGTAAAGAAGGGAGAAAAAGCCAAGTAAAGAATTGGGACACAACAGGAATAAAAGATTATTCACACATCAATAATGACATACAATCAAAAATGAGCAACAGAATGCATATAAGACTACTATTTTCATTTCAGATTCAAGTTCCAATACAACCATTGTGTAGGCAAATTGCTATTGAATTCAACAAAATTATGGCAGTAACTTGTACTGTGATGATCAGATCAGAAATCCAGGCTAACCGCATCCAGAAATTTAATCATTTAACTTTGTAGTGGAAAATCTGACCGCAAGAATTAAATAAGTGAAAAAAATGATAATTTGTCCAGATTTATGCCAGATTTAAGATGACTTCATGCAAATTGCACTCAAACAACTTGATGGGAACAATGTACCAGAAACATGACACAGGCCAACCATTTGATTTGATTTCTTGTCAAGTCTATTAATGACAAATGCAGTGAAAAATGTTATTTAATGTTGTCAATGATGGCCCTATCTTTAAACACAGAAAGTAAACCAAAGTGCAGAATATAAAACCAGAAAAATAATATAATTTTTACAGCCAGGAGCCTATGACAACTGCCTTCCCAGCAGTGACCAAGAGGATCAAAACTGAGGCCTAAGTGAAAATTAATTCCATTCATCTCCAGGAAAAGGGCCATCTCCATTTATATTTTGTAGACATCTATCCAAGAAACAACTTTCCTGCATATACCCTGTCACATTTAAATGGGATTATTTCTCAATGTTCAAAATCCTGAAGAATACAAACCCAATTTTCTCATCTCTCTTCAAAAGGCAATTCCACCATCCAGGAACAAGGAGATGTGAAGACGGCAGATGCTGGAGAGTCAGAGTTGATAAAGTGTGGTGCTGGAAAAAACAGAGCAGGTCAGGAATCACGTCAGGCAGCATCTAAGGAGCAAGAGAGTCAACGTTTCAGGCATAGCCCTTCTTCAGAACTGCGGAGAGGGAAGTGGGCTGAGAAATAAATAGTGGTGGTGGGGCTGGGGAAAGGGAGGTGGGATAGCAATTGATGGGGGAAGGTTGGAGGTGATGGTGATACATCGGCAAGAAGTGTTGAGCGGATAGTTGACAGGGAAAATGGACAGGTAAGTCAGGTCATGAGGCAGAGTTGACTCGGAGTGTTGGATCTGGGATGGGGTAGGGGGAGGGGTGATTTGGAAACTGGTGATTTCATTGTTGAGGCCATGTGGTTTTCGGGTCCAGGGGCCAAAGATGAGGTGATTGTCCTCCAGTGCTTGGTGTTGGAGGAGGCCCAAAATGGACATGTCATCAGGAGAGTGGGAGGGGGAACTGAAGTGGATGGCCACAGGAAGGATTAGAGACAAACTGCTCCATGAGTTTGTGCTTGGTCTCTCTGGTGTAGAGCAGACTACTTTGAGAGCAATGGTTGCAGTAAATGAGGTTTGAGGATATAAAAGTAAATCCCTGCTGTACTTTGCCTTGGATCTCACCACATACATTCAAGACATTATCCACACCATCCACCTCCTCCTTGACTTCCGATTCCCTGACACCAACACTTCATCATCACCGTGGGCATCCAGTCCATCTACACATGCATTTCCCACAAGGAAAGCCCAAAAGCTCTCCTGCTGATCCAGCCATCCAATGACACTTTGTTTTGATTGGCAGAATTGGTCCTCATCTTTCACAACTTCGCCTTTCAATCCTCCCACTTCCTACAAACCAGAGGGGTGGCTATGGAAACCTGCATAGATCTCATCTATGCCTGCCTCTTTGTCGGGAAATAGAACAGTTCCTCTTCTATAGCTACACTGGTACCATTCCGCAATTTTTCCTCCTCAACATCATGACAATATCAATGTTGACTCTTTTGTTTCTCAGATGCTGCCTGACCTGTTGTGCTTTTTCCAGCACCAACTCCACCAACCAGGATACAAGACTGTCTATTCTCTCACTCGGGTCTTGAGCAGTTCATTTACCTTCCATCCTGATCTCAAATTATCCTGGACCATCTCTGACCCCTATCTTCCCTTCCTGCAACTGTCCATCTCCAGTGACCAACTCAGCACTGATACCTGGTTCTCACAATCCACAATCCAGTGTATCATACTCCGCCAGTTTTGCAACTACTGTCAAATTCCACCAGCAACAATGTATTTCCCTCCCATTCCGATGTGTATTCCTGAGGGACCATTCCCTCCACAACTCCCTTTTCAGGCCTACAATCCAAACGAAGACCCTCTCTGAACTTGGAACTATTCTTTACGACTGAAAGTATGCAAAACCTGTGCCCATACCACTCACCAACCCATCCCCCCACCTCCATCCAAGGGCCCGAATGTCAATTCCAAATCTTGCCGAGATTTAGTTGTATATCCTTGAATTTAGTTTGTTTCAATGTTGCTCTTGATGTGGTCTCTTCCAACATTGTGTAACCGAGCTCAAAGTCATAGAAAAAGTCCATGGAAATTTCTGGTCCATACCCACCAACCAACCCCAACTTCCTGTGGCCATCCACTTCAACTCCCCGTCCCACTCTCCCGATGACATGTCCACTCTGAGCCTTCTCCACCGCCTACAAAATGCCACCCACAACTGGAGGAGGAACACCTCATCTTCTGTCTCAGGGGCCGACAACCACACAGTCTCAGCATTGTATTCACCAGTTTATACATCTCCTCTCTCCCACCCCATCCTGGATCCTACCCTGCCACTCAGCTCCACCCTTTTGACCTGATTTACCTGTCCATCTATCTACCCACCTGCCTGCTCCACACTTCCCACTGACCTATCATCGTCACCTCCTAACTTTGCCCACCTATCGCCATCCCACAACCTTTCTGCAGTCCCACTCATCGATTTATTTCTCAGCCCACTTCACCCTCCACGTGCCTGAAGAAGGGTTATGCCCGAAACATTGACGCTGCTCCTAGATACTACCTGATCTGTTGTGCTTTTTCCAGCACCATGCTTTATCAACCCCACCAAGCAGGACACAAGACTGTCTCTATCTATGGCAATATTATGTTGTACTTTTGTACTCAACAACTCTCTCAACAATGGCTAACATTCTATTAATCAATCAAGCATTCTGCTGAGCCTGCAAGTTAGACTTCAGTGACTTATTAAGACAGACTAAATCCCTTTATACATCTAGGCATTCCAAATTCTTACCAATTAAAACCAATCTGTTCATGTCTTTCACCACCAAAGGGATAACTTCACAATTACTCATGTTATATTCCATCTTTTGTGTTTTTTTTGTCAATTCAGTAATCCTGTCCCAATCCTCCTAATCCTGCCTTACACCTTTCTCCAACAAAAATTCTCACACTGCGTTGCATTGGTCACAACTTTTGAAATATTATGCTTGATACTCCCCTCGAAATAACTGATAAATGTTGTGAATTGATGAGGTCCAATTATTAATCTTTGTGTACCTCACTAGTCACAGCCTGACAATGTGAGAAAGCCTTGTTTATTCCTACTTTGCCTGTCAAGCAATTCTGAATGCACCTCAATATATTGCCTCCTGTTCAATATGCTTTTATTTTACTAAAACAATCTCCACTGGTAGATTTTGACAAAAGCCTCCAAGAAATATTGTTTCCATCTGCTCTCTTTTATCAATTTCATTCATAACATTTTCAAAACAAAATCCACAGCTTCATGAAAACTGATTTTCTCATCATAAATCATGCAGTTTCCAAGGAGATCATTGCCATCCCAAGTGTCGGTTCCATCCTTTTAATTGATTCTAGCATTTTTCATACTACCGTAATATTGTTTGACATAGATGTTTTGATTGAAAGTAAGATTTTTTATAAAATTACAAAATGACAGCAAAATTACAACACTTACAAACCAACAAGAGGAAAATAACATTACTCTATATGAATATAACAGCAAAAGAGAGAAAGAAATACAAACAATACATAACTATACTCATGTGCAAAGTAGGCAAAACAGTAAAGGTAATAAATAAATAAATAGAATGTCTCAGCACAGTAAAACATTAACTCCCAACCTCTGAGAGCACTAAGTTTTACACACAATTTTATTCAAAATTCTTCAAGGACATCAAGTGCACTGGATCAGACCATCACAGCTACACAAAACCCTGATTAAAATGGTAGATAAATCTACATCCAAATAGTCCAGAAAGAGCTGCCATAACCAATAAAAACTTTCAGTTTACTGGTGTACCATATTCGGAAGAAAGGTCAGAGGTATATGTTCCAATAATAAGCCTACACCAACCCGACAGACCCGGCAGGGTTTTCAAAAGTCCAAAACTTTAGAATATTTTTCTTTGCACAAGAATTGACAATATTATACTTTTTTTTTTCTTATGTTTGTCCAGAGAAGATAATATTGGGTAGGCCCATGAGAAAAGAGATAGGGTCCCTCTTAAATCTGGCCCCCAAGAATTGCTCTATTACTCCTGCCACAGCACTCCAGTATGTGTGGAGCCTGTTGCAAGACCACAGACAACGAGTGAGAGTACTGATGCCTATTTTACACTTAGAACATAAGGAAGATACTCCCATCTATAATTTTGAGAGACTGTCTGGGCCCAGATGGACCTGATGCATGGCATGGGTCCTCATACAGACTGAAATCTTCCTCACATTCTTACAAATGTCCCTCATGCCTCCATCGAGATCTCAACCCGAGTTCTCTCTCCCAGACCACACAGTGCCACTCAACATCTGCTGAAAGATCAACCCCTAACATATGATGAAGAGTAGCAAAAAAGAGAGCACTTTTAGCATGAAGCACCCTCTTCTCCAAAACAGATCTACAAGGGTTGGTCAAAAGCACTGTCCCTGTTTGAATAAAATCCCTGACCTGAAAAAAGTGAAAAGGGTCTTTACTAGCCAGGCCATATTAATGAATTATTTGGTCAAAGGACATCATTATTTCACCTTCAAATCAATCACCCAGACAGGAGATTCCCTGAGCTGCCCAGAGCTTCAATCTGATGCCCATTATTCTGGCTGAAAACCTGGCATATCAGCTATAGGGGTAAGAAAGGATGTTTTGGACATATTAACCTCCCTCTGCTGCATTGCCCTCTATGCCTTCACAGGATTGATAATTTTTGGATTATGGCAATATTCCATGACGGTCTTCATTTTGTCAAAGAATACAAGATAATGAGGGGACATTTTGGCTGGGAGGACTCAATGTCTAGCCATATTGACACCTAGTCTTTACAAGCCCAGTTACTGATAAAAGATAGAAGGGAACTTAATTGGTATCTTTTAATATCAGGGAAATCCACATCCCATCCAACTCATGAGGCAACTGTAATTTAGACAGCTTGTTAAGAGGTCACCTGCAGCACCAAACAGAGGAGCTTAACCATCCATTAAGTCTCTGAAATGTTTCACTCGGAAAAATGAAGGGGAGTGTTTGTATAGGGTATAACAAAAGGGGGAGAACATTCATTTTGATAAGAGCTACCCAGCCGAGTCAAGATATTGGAAACACCACCCACCGCTGAAGATCTTGCTTAATCCTGTCAAGCAAATGGGCAAAAGTGGCCTTAAGCAACTGATCAAAGACAAAAATAACAAAGATGCCAAAATAAACAAAACCCCTGTGACCATTTGAAGGGGAACCGTTATTCACCCTCCACCTCAGATGTTCTCATAAGACCACCCCGGCCCCCTCACAGATATAGACTTCAGTTTAGACGAATTAATCTCATAATCCAAAAAGCAGGTACTGAGTTGATATATTGTATGAGATGAGATGCAGAGACCACTGGATTCGACAGAAAAAACAAAAACATCATCTGTGTATAATGAGATCTTATGTGATTTAGATTCTACTTTCAGGGCAGATATATTCTGATCCCAACAGACCGCCTCTGCCAGCGGCTGAATCACCAATGTGAAAAGTGAGAGAAGGCAACCTTGCTGACAGTCCCGACAAATATTAAAATCATTGGATCTCACACCATTGATGAGAACTGCCAACAGAGTATGAGTAAAAAGGACTTTCACCCACCAAATACAAACCTCTCCCAATCCAAAGGTGTAAAAAAGAGACGGCCACTTGACCCAATCAAGTGACCTTTCTGTATGTAAAGAGACCACTAATGCCTGAACTGAATGCTGCAAACAAGCTTGAAACATGTTCAGCATCCTCTTGACATTATTAGAGGATCTCGGGACTTTTATAACACCAGTCTGGTCATCCTTAATGATGTAAGGTAGCACAGTTTGCAATCTTAATGCAAGAGCTTCAGACAGAATTTTAAAATCAGAATTCAGAAGTGAGATGGGACGATAGAAGGTACATTCCTCTGAAATCTTCCCTTCCTTCTGAATGAGAGAGATGTTAGCCTCTCTCAGGGAAGGCGGGAGATGGTCGTGGCTGTATGAATAACAATACATGTCTAACATTGGTCTCGACTGTGTACTTTTCAATTCTTTGAAAAACTCGCTGGGGAGACCGTGAGGGCCAGGTGCCTTCCCCCTCTGCATCCATTTCACAACCTCCTGCACCTCTTGTACTGTTGAAGGGACACCAATGAAAGACGCCTGTTCAGAAGTAACACTTGGAACATCCAAGTTCTTAAAGAAAGATGCAACTTTAGCCCATCCACCCTCACATGCTCAGACTGCTTTAGTTCAAAATAGAATTTCAAAAATGCTGTATTGATCATTTTAGAGGCAAAAGTGACCATCCCTGTCCCGTCCCTCATTGAGGTAATAGATTGGGGGGCATTCTTTCTCCTGGTAAGATATGCTAGATAACTGCCTGGCTTGTCACCATATTCAAATAGTCTTTGTCTCACAAAGGAAAGTTCTTTCCTTGCTGTGTGTGCAAGTACAGAATTCAAGATGGACCAAAAAGGAATAACCCACTGCAGCTTAACCACTGATGGCTTATCAGAATGTGCCTTTTCAGTGGTTTTTACTGTGCCTTAAGCAGGATTTGTTACTTCTCCTTCTGTCGTTTCTGACTGGCAGAGTAAGAAATTATTAATCCCCTGACATAATCCTGAGCCATCTTCCAAAGAGTAGGTGGGGTACTGGTCGTACCTGAATTGATGGATAAAAATACCTTCAACTCATTGAGGAAATTTTCAATGAATTTACTGTGCCATGAACACACGGATCCATTCGTTAGTGCTGAGAGCCCGCAGCATTGCCCTAAATCTCAGTCTCTAAGTATACTGCAGCACAGTGATATTTCCAATTATACAGGATATTACTGAATCCGAGGATAATCCAGGGGTTAGGAAAAGATCAATCCTGGTATGACACTTGTGCAGATTAGAAAAGAATATAAAGTTCCTACCCATGTGGCGGAGACTCCTGCAGACATCCATCAATCCCAATTCCACACATAAATCCACTCATTGTTGAGATTGTGAAGAATGTGTTAAGGGGCCTTTAGGCGTTCTGTCCACCGTGGGATCCATGAGGCAATTAAAGTCTTCTTGTATCATAATCTGCCACAGTACAAGAGATATCAGTTTGGAGAATGCATCAATCAAAAATTTAAGAGGGTGTGCTGGGGGCCAATGAACATTCAAAATATCATTGTATTCTCCGTGTATTGAGGCCTTAAGAATGATAAACCGGCTGTACTCATCTTTAATCAGTTCTAACAACTTAACTTGAAGATGCTTCCTTATGATGTGGGTCTCCCCTGCTCCTAATATGAAGGAAGAGAAGTACCCCACTCCCCCAACAAACCCACCCTGTTGTAATTTCAAATGTTCTTTATCATTAAGATGAGTCTCCTGCAAAATGGCAATATTCAGCCTCTCCTTTCAAAGATTAGAAAGCACCTTTTTCTGTTTAACTGGCAAATGGATCCCTCTCTCTTTCCAAGTACACCACTTGAGGACACAATTAGCCATGACCCTTTTTAACATTATTAAGTCTCCAAAAAGGAAGAATTCAACTTATCAACTGCTGAGTATAGAGAAAATAGATTCAAATCTCCTAAAAAAAAAAGAGCTGAAATTACTATATCTGACATGTACAAAAAAACCAACAGACTAAACCAAATATAAAACATTTAGCAAGGGGATTTAGAGTTCTTTAGATGGCCAGTTTTTGTCCAATGGTTTCCTGATACAGTATGTAGACAAGCCAACAAGGGGCGAGGCCACATTGGATATGGTATTTGGTAACAAACCTGACCAGGTGTTTTATTTAGAAGTACATGAGCACTTTGGTGATAGTGACCACAATTTGGTTATGTTTAATTTAGGGATGAAAAGGGATAGGTATTACTACAGGGCAGAGTTATTGCTGGGGTAAAGGCAATTTTGATGCGATTAGGCAAGTTTGAAAATGCATAGGATGGGGAAGAAAACTGCAGGGGATGGGCACAATTGAAATGTGGAGCTTATTCAATGAACAGCTACTGCATGTCGTTGCTAAGTATGTACCTGTCAGGCAGGGAGGAAGTGATCGAGTGAGGGAGCCGTGGATTACTAAAGGAGTTGAATCTCTCAGCAAGAGGATGAAGAAGGCGGATGTTGGGATGAAACGTGAAGGCTCAGTTAGGGCACTTAAGAGTTACAGATTAACCAGGAAGGACGTGAAGAGAGAACTAAGAAGAGCCAAGAGGGGACATGAGAAGTTGTTGGTATATAGGATCAAGGAAAATCCTAAAGCTTTCTATCGCTGTATAAGGAACAAAAGATTAGGGGAATCATGGATAGTGGGAAGTTGTGTGGAGTCTGCGGAGATAGGTGAAGCACTAAATGCATATTTTTCATTAGTAATCATACTGGGAAAAGACAATGTTTCCAAGGAGAATACTGAGATACAGGCTACTAGACTAGATGGGATTGAGGTTCACAAGGAGGAGGAGTTGGCAAATCTGCAAAGTGTGAAATAGTTCGGTCTCCTGGGCCAGATGGGATTTATCCTAGAATTCTCTGGAAAGCCAGGGAGGAGATTGCAGGGCATTTGGCTTTGATCTTTACTTCGTCATTGTTTTCAGGAACAGTGCCAGAAGACTGGAGAATAGCAAATGTTGTCCCCTTGTTCAAGAAGAGGAGTAGAGGCAACCCTGGTAATTATAGACCAGTAAGCCTTTCTTCGGTTGTGGGTCAAGTGTTGGAAAAGTTGGTAAAATATAGGATTCATAATCAATTATTGATTAAGGATAGTCAACACGGTTTTGTGAAGGGTAGGTCATGCCTCACAAACCTTATTGAGTTCTGTGAGATGGTGACCAAACAGGTGGATGAGGGTAAAGCAGTCGATGTGGTGTATATAGATTTTTGTGAGGCATTTGGTAATCTTCCCCATGGTAGGCTATTACACAAAATACGGAGGCATGGGATTGAGGGTGATTCAGTGGTTTGGATCAGAAATTGGTAAGCTGAAAGAAGACAGAGGATGTTGGTTGATGGGAAATGTTCATGCTGGTGTTCAGTTACTAGTGATGCACTGCAGTGGTCTGTTTTGGGGGCATTGTTGTTTGTCATTTTGAGAAATGACCTAGATAAGGGCACCGAAATATGGGTTAATAAATTTGCAGATGAGGCTACGGTCAGTGGATTTGTGGATAGTGTGAAAGTTCTTGCAGGTTACACATAGACATAGATAAGCTGCAGAGTTTGGCTGAGAGGTGCCAAATGGACTTTAACGCAGCAAACTGTCAGATTATTCACTTTGGAAGCAACAACAGGAATAAAGAATAATGGGCTAATGGTAAGATTTTTGATAGTGTAGATGAGCAGAGAGATTTCGGTGTCCATGTACATAGATCCCTGAAAGTAACCACCCAGGTTGATCGGGTTGTTAGAGGCATACGGTGTGTTAGCTTTCATTGGTAGAGTGATTGAGTTTCAAATCCATGGTAGTGCAGCATTGTGTCTTAGTGGTTAGCACTGCTGCTTCAAAGTGCCATGGACCCAGTTTCAATTCCAGCCTCAGCCGACTGTGTATGTGGAGTTTGCATATTCTCCCCATATCTGCGTGGGTTACCTGTGGGTGTTCCGGTTTCCTCCCACAATCCAATGTGCAGGTTAGGTGAATTGGCCATGCTAAATTGCCCATAGTGTTCAGTGACGTTTAGGTTAGATGGATTACGTTGGGGTATGTATAAGGGAAAGTGTCTGGTTGGTTTGTTCTTTAGATGGTTGGTGTGGACTTGTTGGGTCAAAAGGCCTGTTTCCATGCTGTGGGGATTCTAATTCTTATTCTAAGGTAATGCTACAGCTGTACAAAGCTCAGGTGTGACCGCTCTTGAAACATTGCACACAGTTCTTGTCACCACTTTACAGGAATGATATGGAAACATTGGAAAGGATACAGAGGAGATTTACTGGGAAGTTGCCTGGTAAGGAGGGAAGGTCTTTTAAGAAGAGGCTGAGGTACTTGAGGCAGTTTTCATGAGAGAGAAGAATGCTGAGATGTGACTTAATTGTGATGTATAATCAGAGGGTCAGATAGATTGGACAGTGAGAACCTTTTTCCTCGGATGGTGATAGCTAGCACAAGTGGCCATGGCTTAAATTGAGGGGTGATAGATACAGCACAAATGTCAGAGTTAGTTTCTGTGCTCAGAGACTCACAAGGCTGTGGAACGCACTGCCGGCAACAGCAGCAGACTTGATAACTTTGAGGGCATTGAAATGGTCATTGCATAAACATATGGATGAAAATGGAATAGTTCAGTCTTAACTGCCTGTGGTGGTGTACAAATCACTTGGAAAGACTAAAATTCAAATAGAATGCAGCAAATAGACACAAAATGAGTTGAACAGAACCTTCTCAAGGCAATAATGAAAGGCAATAACAAAAACCTACACTGATAATAACTACCTGTGGCATGTGTCAATAACAACCCTGTAATGAATTTAATAAAGTTTGTGGCATGTGTCCCAAGGATTCCCTGCTCTTTCCTCATATTCTGGCAAAAGTAAAATGCATACCCTGGAACACTTATGAGAATGCGACCTTGGCAGTTCTTCACAGAAAAGATTCTCTAAAGCATCCCACCTTCTGGGCATCACTGAGAGAACGTGATTAAAGGAATTGCTTGGACGATAATTGCCATTATGTGTGAGACTTCATGACAGCCGTTACTAGGTGTAGAACTCCACTTGTCCATGAACTCCAAGACACCCAATTCTATGATGTCATAACAAATGTGTAACTGCAGCTCATATCCGGCTTCCAATGACGAGCTGATTATCCATGACACCACGGGAATGTGCATCCCCTCTATCTCCTGCGCTGTAAGATACAGTGCGCTTGCGCAGAGCCTCCCTCCTTCGGACCTCTCTTGGTTGTATTTGCAGAGATCAGGGATGCCTGGAGCGGGTGGTTGCAGAAACTCTGTGCGAAGGCCACAAAGCCTTCAGAATGTGTAGTTCCCGGGTCTGCAGACGGTTTTACTTTCACCCTGTTTGCCAGGAAAGGCCGCATCAGGGAACAGCCGCGATTGTGGAGCAGAGAAAGGACGATAGTTCTGTGCCCGAGTGGGGAGGTAGTTTTAGGGTGGAGACGTTATGTGTGATTGAACAAAGAGCAATACAGCACAGGAAAGACCCTTCGGTCCTCCAAGCCTACGCCAATATATTTTGGACGTCCATAATACCGGAATACAGGCTTGACCAGATCAAGATTGCTGGAAACTTTGGAAAATATTAAGATTGGTAAGTCCCCAGGGCCAGACCAGATTTATCCTAGGATAAAGCGGGAAGTGAGAAAGGAGGTTGCTATGCCACTGGCGAAGATCTTTGCCTCCTCACTCCCCACAGGAGTCGTACTGGAGGATTGGAAGGAGGCAAATGTTGTTCCGCTTTTCAAGAAGGGTAATAGGGAAATCCCTGGCAATTACAGACCATCTTACATCTGTGGTCAGCAAAGTTTTGGAAAGAATTCGGAGAGATAAGATTTATGACTATTTGACAAAGCAAAGTGTGATTAAAGGCAGTCAGCATGGCTTTGTGAGGGGCAGGTTGTGCCCCACAAATCTTATTGAGTTCTTTGAGGAGATGACAAGACATGTCAATGAAGGTCGAGCAGTGGATGTGGTGCAACTGGAATTCAGCAAGGCAATTGATAAGGTTCCCCATGGTAGGCTCATTCATAAAGTCAAGAAATATAGGATGCAGGGAGATTTGGCTATCTGGATTCAGAATTGGTTGGCAGACAAAAGGCAGAGAGTGGTTGTAGATGGGAAGTGTTCTGTCTGGAGGTCAGTGTTGAGTGTGGTCCCGCAGGGCTCTCGTCTTGGGCCTCTGCTCTTTGTAGTTTTTCTAAATCACTTGGACATGGAAGTTGAGTGATTTAGTAAATTTGCAGATGACACAAAGGTTGGAGTTATTGTCGATAGTATCGAGGGCTATTGCAGGCTGCAGTGTGACATAGACAGGATGCAAAGCTGGGCTGAGAAATAGCAGATGGAGTTCAACCTGGATAAATGCAAAGTAAATGCATGTTGGAAGGTCGAACTCGAATGCTGAAGAAAGGATTAAAGACAGGGTTCTTGATAGTGTGGAGAAACAGGGGGATCTGGGTGTGCAAGTACATAGATCCCTCAAAGTTGCCACCCAAGTGGATAGGGTTGTTAAGAAAGCATATGGTGTTTTGGCTTTCATTAACAGGAGGGTTCAGTTTAAGAGCTGCAAGGTTTTCCTACAGCTCTACAAGTCCCAGGTGAGACCACACTTGGAATATTGTGTCCAGTTCTGGTGGCGCTACTATAGGAGAGTCACAGGGGCTTTAAAGTGGGTGCACAGAAAATTTCCCTGGATGCTGCCTGGACTGCAGGGCTTGCATTATGAAGAAAATTTTAAAAAGCTTGGACTTTTCTCTCTGGATAGAAGGAGGAAGAGAGGTGACCTGATCGAAGTATATAAAATAATGAGAGGCATAGATAGAGTCAATAGCCGGAGAATTTCCACAGCGCAGATTGACTGGCACGAGGGGTCATAATTTTAAATTATTAGGAGAAAGGTACAGAGAGTACGTCAGAGGTAGGTTCTTTACACAGAGAGTTGTGAATGCATGGAATGCGTTGCCAGCGATGGTGGTAGAAGCAGAGTCATTAGGGACATTTAAGTGACTGCTGGACAGGCACATGGAGAGCAGTGAGTTGAGGGGTGCATAGGTTAAATTATTATATTTTACATTAGGATTAAACCTTGGCACAACATCTGTGTTGTACTTTTCTATGTTTAATGTTCTAATAGAATTTGCCTTTACTTGCAGGATCCATATCTCTCTTCTACCTTCTTATTCATTTATTTGTCTAGGTGTATCTTAAATGCTGCTATTGTGTCTGCTTCCACCACCTCCTCTGGCAGCACGTTGCAGGCACTCACCACTCTCTGTGTGAAAAACGTGCCTCACACATCCCTTTTAGATCCTCCATCCCACCCCACTCCATACCTTGAACCTGTGCCCCCGAGTAATTGACATCTCCATCCTGGGAAAAAGCCTCAGACTTTCCACACTATCCATGTCAATCACAATCTTATAAACTTCTCTTGTGTTGCCCTTCAACTTCTTGCATTTCAGTGAAATGACATTCTATCCAATCTTTCTTCTCAGCTAAAATCTCTCATACCAGGCAACATTCTGGTAAACATCCTTTCTGTACCCTGAGCAAAGCATTTACATTCTTCTGGTAACCTGGTGATCAGCACTGTGTCTCAGTGTTTTGCACTGGTGCTTCACAGTGCCAGGGACCCGTATTCAATTCCAGCCTCGGATGACAGTCTGTGTGGAGCTTACACATTCTCCCTGTCTCTTCCTGGATTTTCTCTAGGTGCTCCGATTTCCTCCCACAATCCAAAGATGTGCAGGTTCGGTGAATTGGCCATACTAAATTGCCCATAGTGTTCAGGGATGTGTAGGTTATGTGCATTAGTCAAGGTTAATTGGAGAGTAATAGAGTAAGGGAATGGGTCTGGGGTGGGTTATGTTTCGGAGAGTGGGTGTGGACTTGTTGGGCCGAAGCGTCTATTTCCACATTGTAGTGATTCCAACTGCAATATTCCAAGTGTGCGCTAAATAAAGTTTGATAAAGCTGCAGCATAGCATTTCTATCATTACACTCAATGCCCCTTTCAATGAAGGCAAGCATGCCATAGGCCTTTTGTTAGTAGCTTATCTACCTGTGCTGCCACCTTCAGTGATTATGGACTTGCACCCCAAATCCATCTGCATATCGGTCCTCCCCAGTGTCTCTCACTATACTGCCTACCTGTACCTAACCTTCCAAAATGCAACACCTCACATTTATCCAGATTAAACTAAATCTGCCATTTGTCTGCCCATGCCTCCATGTGATTTATATTCTGCTGTGTCTTCGGACAATCCTCCTCACTATCTTCAAACAGCACCAATCTTTGTTACATCTGCAGACTTACTAATTAGAGTATTCCTCCAAATCATTTATGCAAGCCATAAAGAGCAGAGATCCCAGCCCTGATCCTCTGGAACCATTTGTTACAACATTCCATTCTAAAATGAATCCTTCCACTGCTCCTCTCCATCTCCTGTGACTAAGACAATTCTGTATCAATCTTGCCAATTCACCCCTGATATCATAATACTTTACCTTTCCCACCAGTTGCTTTGGGGCCCATGTCAGAGGCTTTGCAGAAGCCTATGATGTAGATAACACAACCACTTTTCTCTCATCAATCATCTTTGTCACTTCCTTAAAACACACAATTAAGTTAGTGAGGTAAGACCTCCCTTGCACAAAACAATGCAGTCTATAAACAATACCTTTCACTCTGGGAAATCCTGTGAATCCCCAGATCTCTGCTGAGTAAGGAAACCCAGCGCGGATGACATGTAGGATTATTCATAAATGCCCATAACCCCTTTGAATCAATGAGTTGTTTCTCAGTCTGGAGCTGGCGAACTACAGTTTTATAAAATCACGAGGGGCATGGATAAGGTCATGAAATAATCTCTTCTTCGTAAAGTGGGGGAGGCCAAAATTAGCAGGCAGAGGTTTCAAGTGAGAGCAGAAATATTACAAAATTGCCTGAGGGATAACACACAAAGGGCAGTGCATGTTTGAAATGAACTGCCTGAGGAAGTTCTGGAGGCAGGTATAATTGCAACATTAGTTGATTGTACGAATAGGAAATGATTTGAGGGACAAATCTTGGCAGATGGATGAGGTCAGACTGGGATGTATGGTTGGCATGGATGAATTGGATTAAAGGGTCTATTTCCATTCTGTATGACTCTGTGACTTCTTTGTACAGAATGTAGTGAATTAGATGGAAAGCATTATATAACAGTATATTCTCCTTGGTTATCTTAAGCAGTGGCACATGCTAAATCTGTGACCCCCTTCTACCTAGAAATGCAAGGGCAGCAGATGTAAAGGAACCCACAAGTTGCCTTCGAAAACAAGTATCATTCTGATTTTGAACTGTATTGGCATTTCCTCAAATGTCAGTTCATCAAAATCTTGTAATCAACACTGTGCATGTCTCCATATGCCAAGGCCTGCACCACTCAAACAACCTACTTTTTTCCATCTTCGCAAAAGCTTGTGAGAATGGGCAACAAATGCAGCCCTACCCCGTGATGCTCACATCTTTCCATATTTCTTACTGTGCATTGAATTGAATTTTTCCAAGTTCTAACTATTTACATTCCTTTCCCAAGTTAATCTGTTATTTTTTCTGCTGACTTATCAAAAGCAATTACCTCTCCTAGTCTGCAATCAGTTGCAACTTTGAGCTTGTGCCTTCATTTTGACTACCATGTTTGATGTAAGCTCCATGTGGAGAGGATATAACACCAAGCATTCCAAACATCAGACCATTGACACACATTAAGTATGCTCCCATTACCTGTAATGTTTTGAGGTCCCTCTGAGAGCTGGCTTTGCCCAGAACACATCATATTTCATAAATAAATGTAGAAGTTGCTGAAAAAACTCAGCAGGTCTGGCCATGTCTTTCCCGACCTGTTAATTTTGATTTATCATCACAAATGCTACCAAACCTGCAGAGCTTTTTCCAGCAACTTCTATTTTTGACTCAGATTTATAGCATTCACAGTTCTTTTTTTATGGGCGGCACAGTGGCTCAGTGGGTGGCACTGCTGCCTCACAGCACTCGGGTCCTGGGTTGGATTCCCACCTGTCTGTGTGAAATTTGCACATTCTCCATGTGTCTGCATGGGTTTCCTCTGGGTACTCCGGTTTCCTCACACAATCCAAAGATATGTAGGTCAGGTGAATTGGCCATGCTAAATTGTCAGCAGTGTTTGGTGCCTTAGTCAGGGGGAAGTATAGGGTAGGGGAATGGGTTTGGATGGGTTTCTCTTCGGAGGGGCGGATGGACTTGTTGGGATGAAGGGCCTGTTTCCACACTGTAAAGAATCTCATCTACTCCATCACAGTTTGTGTTTAACTCTCCCAACAGCATTGATCAATGTGTTGTCATTCGATGTTTCTTTATTACAGAACAGCTGAAGTATTCATTTCATGCTAACAAAGACAAATCATCATCAGTTTGTAGCTGGCGTGAGAAATGAAGATGGTGTGAAATTACATGCAGGACCCATGAGTGATCTTAAATCTCGCAGATCGTCAGTGGTGCTGAATTCTTTCCACCTTTCTTAGATGCCAGATTAAAGAAGGGAAAGACCTCTCCTTGAACTGTGGGTGAAAGTGTGGAGATGGGCAATGTAAAATGACACCAGTCCACTCTCATGGTCCAGGAAAATGCCAATATTCAGAATGATCGGGGTCAAGAAGACAGTGGTGTTGACCAGATAAACTTTCCCAGGGAAAAGCTGCATCATCCAATAGCTTGTGTCAAGCTATTCAGTCTAATTTCCTTTTTCCTCTCCACAGATTCCCAGACCACCCCTAGAATCCACTTCGTCTTGTTTCTCATCTCCGCCTCTCCCTGATATGAATCCGTCTGATCCCAGGACAAAGGGCCAGTTTTCAAATCTCTCCGGGATCTTAGGGAGGCGTTGCAGTTTGTCTCTGAGTCTCACATTGGTCCGGTTCTCAGATAGGATGAGTCAAGGATTCACTGTATTCAGATCCAGAGTCAGAGAAGCTGGAACTGGGGTAATTAAAATAACATGGTTTGGGAATTCACGATGGTGGCATCCTGTTAGGATCACATTTGCTGGGTTCCATGCTGCACCAACAATCTGAGAGAGCTAGACCCCATCCCATGCACTTTTCTGCGAATAAAAACATAGTAAAGGAGCTAGAAACCTGAAAAATTGACTGACCTTTGTCCTTTCTGCTCCAGAATGCCGAGAAAAGGAGGAAGCTCTCCCGGAACTGGGGTCACAGCCCAGCCCACTGAAGCAGGCTTGCTTCCTCGGCAGACCCTGGTTGAGGAGCTGGCCAAATCTCACAATGTCGTGAATCTGGGGAAGCAGATACAGGTAAGTAATTGAAGAGAAGCTGGCTCCTGTATTTGCTATGCTGCAAGACTTCGGGAAAAGGACTGATGAACTCGAGCACTGAGCTGCAGGGGTAGAGGCAGAGACTGACTCCTGCAAGAGCCAAACTGAAGACCTGGAAACACAGGTTCATGGTCTGTTGGATCTAGTAGACAATCTCAAAAACAGGTGCAGAAGAAAGAACCTGCACGTTGTGGCACACGGAAGGGACAGAAAGTGAGTGGCTCGTGGAGTTTTTCAAGAAGTGGTTCCTGGGAATTCCTTGGTTTGCATATTGAGAAGGGACGGATAACAAATCAAAGAGCCCACTGGATCACGGCATGAAATCCAGGTGTGGATCAGCGCCAACATCTTGTCCTGGTAAGGTTCCATCATTATAAAATCCAGCAGAGGGTCATGGAAGCCTTGAGAACCAATGGGAGGGAGCCGAGGGCGTTGGTATATGGCGGCTCCAGGGTCATGTGTTTTTCTAGACTTCACAGTGGCAATGATCTGGGAATGAAATCTTACGATGGTGCCAAGAGGAGGTTGAGAGTTTGGGGACCACTATTCTTCAAAATATCCAGCAGTGCTTTGGATCAATCATAATGAATCCATCCATTTTTTACAACACGCCAGAGAAAGCAAAGAATTTTGTGGATACATTGACTTAAGTCGAATGGCCAAATAGGCACAGAGGACAGAGCTGTTTAGGTTTGTTCTTCTTTCAAAAAGACTTTGTGGAGGCTTCTTTCAATTAATAAGTTGTGTGAAATGATGTCTGGGATAGAGAGAGTATTTATCTTTAATCTCTCAGTTATATTAAGGGATGGGTGACATATTTATTTTTAGTTTACTTGTCTAAGGTACTAGCCTTGCTCTTGGTTGGTCTTTATTTTTCTCGACCAAGTTGTCGGTATATGTGGCATGTCCCTAGTTGGTAGGAGTTGGGGGGACGGTCGGGATGGTTCGTAGAGTTGGAGGATGTGGAAGTTCCCCTTTTGAAGGGTGGCGGTGTGTTGGGGTAAATTCCTCCAAACAATGCCTTTGGCAATTTTTTGTATTTCTGTTTTTGCTACATATAGTTCTTGTAAGTTTTGTAGATTTATGGGCTGCAGTTATTTTAGTCTGCAGTTTTTGGGTTTTTTAAATTCTTTTGCATTAAAGCTCAGTGATTGGTCGTTCATATTCTCCCTCTCTATGGAGTTTAAATGGTGCTATAGAAGGTTATGGCTAAGGATATGTTTAAGTGGTCCATTGGAATGTTAAGGGGAGTCATATGCCTGTCAAGAGAAAGGAGGTACTTTCCAGCACTAGAAGGGAGAAGATGGATGTTGCCTTATTACAATAAACACACTTGAATGATGCCGAAAAACACTTTGAAGCTGCAACAGAATCGGTAAGAGGAGTATATGAAGAGTAGAGGGGTGGGCATTTCAGTTAAAAAGAACCCCCAATTATGTGATTAGAGGGTATTAAAGACACTCACAGGAGATTTGTAATAAAGCTTTGATACATGGGGAAGAATATGGGATCTTAAATGTTTACTGTCCACCTGTCCAACCACTTAAATTCTTGACAGATGCACTTTCTAGACTGGTTAACCTTGCATCTCAACATATCATCATAGGAGGGGAGTTCAGTTGTCTCATAGACCCTATTGTGAGTAGATTGCCCAAAGGCCAGCCAATATCTTTTTTGTGATGTAAACAATTAAGGGATTCATGTGCTGAATTGGGGTTGGCTGATGTTTAGAGGCACTTTCACCCTACTGGCAAGGACTTCAGCTTCTTCTGGAATCCACATAAATGCCATACCAGGATTGATCTTTCTCTGACTCCCACAGCACATCTGGGCTTGGTGGCATCATGTACAATGGGCAGTATCACTATTTCTGATCACACCCTAATGTATTTTATGATGAAGAGTAAGGATACTGTGGTAGGCTCAAGGTACTAGCAACTGGACCCTTTATCCTCAAGAATAGCAAGTTTATTGAATTTGTTTCTATTGAGTTGAGGGATTTTTTTAGATATTAATTCAGCCTCAGCAAGTAGCCCATCTCTTCTTTGGGAAACAGCTAAAGCCTATGCAAGGGGGTTGGATATTTCCTATTCAGCCAGTAAGAAGTGGCAGACAGGTGAGCAGCAACACTTGCTTGAGATGCATCTGAAAGTAGTTGAAAAGGCCGACTTTGACAAGATCTCGCTGGTTATACGGCAGAGGATCACAGCGCTTCCAGCTACATTGAACTCCATGCTCACATGGACAGCCAAGAGGAAGCCTACATTTGCAAGATAAAGGCTGTGTGAGCATGGGGATAAGCCAGACAAGTACCTAGCATACTTTGAGAGGAAAAACACCCAAGTCATTACTTTGATCAGGGAGGACACTGGAAATTTAAACTACGATTCTAAAAGAATTATTGCAGCATTTTGGAAACTTTACTCTGAATTATACCAATCTGACAGCTCTGAGAGTGGGCAGGTCAGGATGGAGTCTTCATTTAAGAATTTGGACCTTCTGGGAGTGGCTTCTGAACAAGAGACTCTCCTCAATGCCCTGTTGTCAGAGCAAAAGATGCAGGAGACTGTGTGGCACCTCCAGAATGGAAAGGCGCTGGGTTTTGACAGATTCCCCAGTGAACTCTATATGGAATTTGTGAGTACATTGTACATGCGTATTATGTTTAATGACTCACATAGTTGTGGCCTCCTCCCATCATCTTTGAGAGGCGAACATCTCTCTCATTCTTAAAGGGAAGGAACTGGAAGATTGTACATCCAGGAGGCCCATTTCACTCCTGAATGTCGATTTCAAAATCATATCTAAGAGTCTGGCATTAAGGCTATAAACTGTACGATCCTCCATGATGAAGGAAGACGAGACAGGATTCATAAAAGTTGGCAGATCGACAGATAATATCTGGAGATTACTTGACATGATCCAAGTATGTCAACAGCGATTGGTACGATGATTGGTGATCTCCTTTGATGCAGAAAATGCATTTGACAGGGTCGAGGGGCCGTATCTTTTTCACATGTTGAAGCAGTTTTACCTGGGAAAGATCTTCATCAGGTGGGTGGAGGTTTTGTTTAGTGATCCTCTTGCTATACTCCTCACCAATAGTGTATGGTCAAGCAATTTTAATATTTGTAGGGGCAGTGGCCAGGGCTGCACCTTGTCACCATTGCTCTTCACATTGGTGATGTGGTGGAGGTAATATATAGGAATCCCAAGATAACTGCTCCAGAAGTGGGGACGAAGTCACATAAGATCATGCTGTATGCGGATGATGTTCTTGTGTTCTTATCAAACCAACAGTCTCAGTGCCAAACCTGATGCAATGCTTCAATCTATTTTGGGCCTTCTCAGGTTATAAGATTGATTTTGCGAAATCAGAGACCATGGCCATGGGCGGTCTCTGGCGAGTGTCTGATCCTGAGGGTGGATCCCCTTTAGATGGTTGCAGGAGGGCCTTCTCTATTTTGGTATATTAGTTATTCCTATTTTTGATTGGCCATTTAAATTTTGCCCATTTATTTGACAGAATCAAGCAGGGGTTTCATAGATGGGAGGTGCTTAGTTAGGTCGGATAGCCCACATTAAAATGAACTTCCTGCCCTACCTGTTGAATCCCATGCGAATGCTTCATCTGATTTTTAACTGAGCAAATGTTGAGAAGACTCAATGGCTCGTTCAGTTCCTTCATCTGGTATCACAAGCGGCCCCTAATCAAATTGACTAAATTGCATTTACCTCACAGACAGGGAGAAGTGTGCCTCCCAGATATCAAAAACCATCAATTCACCTCATTGCTATCTTTCGTGAATGATTGGGACAGGGGGTACCCTCACTCACTTTGGTTGGACATCGAAGCATCTCAGGTAAGATGCCCCCTTACTGGCGTGCTGTTCTTCGACAAAATGAAAACATTTATGGAATATTGCCATAGCCCAGTAGTCATAATTACTGTGAAGGTGTGGAGGGCAATGCATCATTGTGAGGGCAATATGGCCAAAACATCATTTTTGACACACATACTTGGTCTGCTGGGCTTTCAGCCAGTGATGCTGAACTCTGGATTTAGACTATGGGAAGCTAAGGGGCGTGTCTTGCCTGGGTGATTATTTTGAAGGGTATGCATTGATGTCCTTTGACCAGGTGGCTCAGAAATATAAATTGCCCAGTGGGGACCTCTTTCATTGCTTTCAAATTAGAAATTTCATTCAAAAAGAGACCATACTTCTAACTGACCCTTATAGGTCCGACATGGAGAAGAGGGCATTATCTGTGAGGAACACTTATTATCTGTTGGGAGAGGGTCCCTTGGAAGAGACCAAACAGCTCTGTCAGGCATGGGAGAGGGAGTTAGACATTGAGATCTCTTCTGAAAAATGGGAGGATGCCTGGGAAAATGCAAGAAGGATCTCGATTGGCAACAGGACCCATGTCCTGCAATTGAAGATTCCCCACAGGATCCATTTGGTGCCAGGCAGCCTCGCTAAATTTAAAGTGGGAGATTCTCCAATGTGGCCTAAATGTAAAGTGAGCATAGGCACACTTACTCATTGTCTTTGGTTTTGCCACAGACTGCGGACATACTGGAACACTGGGGCAGATGAAATAGAGAATGCCTTGGGGATGGGGAAGGAGATGGAGATGGAGATGGACCTCTTGTTCTTAGCTTTGTTAATTCACTTTCATTGGATGCACACATAAAAAGGCTTTTTCATTATCCTCACTTTTGTGTAAGAAAGAACATTCTCTTGGAGTGGGTGTCAGAAATCGTCTGGGACCGGCAGGCTGGTGTGAGCTGGTCATGGAGCACTTCACCTTGGGCTTTCTTACGAGTATGGTGTACCAAAAACTGCGAATTTCTATAAGATGTGGCGGTTCTTTTTGGATGATCTGGGTACAGGTTTTTCTGCCATACCAATAAGAGCCTTTATACAGTCATGGCAATTCCATGTAATGAATCTGTATCCAGAGCGGAGGAACTACGAACATATAAATATGTATAAACGTATGCATTTGATGATCATGGGCTATTGCTTAGTTTCGCTGAGCTGTGTTATGGTAATTATAATTATTATAATAATTATTCAGTTTTTCCTTTTTAGTTTAGTTCTTAGTTATCATTTATTACATTGTTAGTTGGTTTGCTTCTTAACATTGGTTCGAATTGTTTAGTTTTGTATTTGTTTTCATATGCAAAAGAAAAGCAATTACTTTTGTTAATAGATGTATTTTTTTTATTTTAAAAACATAGTTATTTATATTCATGCTATCATTTACTTCCATGCTTATTTTTGAAAATGCCACAAAACAATTCGCCCAATTATTTAATAATCAGTCACTAATTTGTGTTATGGACTAAGCCAGACCACTCAAACCATTACTAAGCCGAAAGCTCAGACCATAACTTTGCAATTTGTTTGCGTAAGTGTGCAGTGAAAATTATCCAGATGAATTTAGCTGGATTGACTACTAGATTATAAAACAGCCAAAAATTTCTTCACAAAATCACACAATGAAACACAAAGAACAGAATAAAGAATCCCGACAGAAGTCAGCCTATCCAACTAGAATTAATTATGCTGTTCCAAATATACACAACAGTCCCAACAAGCAAACGCTCTTTCAAACCCAGTTTAATTGGAACACATGCTTGAGAGAGAGAGAGAGAGAGAGAGAGAGAGGGAGGCAGTTTCCAAACAGCTCTCTGTTGAACTTTTCACCAGTTTAAGACTGAACTAAACTACTCAGTTGGAGACAGAATCAGTCCCCTTTCATTAGACAGGTCACATCTAAAACATGACCGCTTTGTCCTGAAGTCTCATCTGTTTACAAATAAACAAAAGGCCTCTCCAAATCATTTTCATCTCTGTACCAAACCAGAGAGTCCATCCTGGTTCATTGCCCTCTGATAAATGTCAAGGACCTCCTTGAGCCATGGAACAACATTTAGAAAACAAAAGGGACTAGATTTGTATCATTTGAAATAAATCTTTACGCTACTCTGGAAACTTTTCCTTTTGTTCCTTCAGTCGGGATATGCAAAAGATAGTTTATAGAAATAGGTAGGTTAGATTCCCTACAGTGTAGAAACAGGCCCTTCGGCCAAACAAGTCCACGCCCACCCTCTGAAGAGTAACCATCCAGACCTATTTCTCCTCTGACTCATGCACCCAACACTATGGGAAATTTAGCATGGCCAATTCACCTGACTTGCATATTTTTGGATTGTGGGAGGAAACTGGAGCACCCAGAGGAAACCCACGCAGACACAGGGAGAATGTGCAAACTCCACACAGACAGTCGCCCAAGGCTGGAATCAAACCTGGGATCCTGGTGCTGTGAGGTAGCAGTGCTAACCACTGAGCCACCTTGCCACGCCATAATGAAGATGGTAGATGAAAATGGCTAATATAAAGAATGGAGAGCGATAACATAGTGATCATAATCACTAGACCCTTAATCCAGAAATTCAGCTCATGTTCTGTGGACCAGGGTTCAAGTCGGGGGTGGGGGGGCGTGCTGGAATTTGAATTTTAAAAAGCAGATAAAAGCTGGAATTCAGCTGCCTACCATAAAATTAATTTCAGGAAATCCTACCTGACTCTATTTAATCCTTCAGGTAAGGAAACTGCCATCCTCACCTGGTCTCGCCTTCATCTAATTCCAAGTTAGTTATCTCTTAATTACCCTCTGAAATTGCGGGTAAGTGGTGTTGAAATGCACATCAGCCATGATTGAATGGCGGAGTGGACTCGATGGGCCGAATGGCCTTACTTCCACTCCTATGTCTTATGGTCTTATGGTCTTATGAAATGGCCACGCAAACCATTCATATGTATTAATCACTGTAAAGTCCCTTCAAGGGCAACACGCTAACAAGTCAGCGATGTCTCCATGCCACAAATAATTTTTTAAAAAGAAGCTGAATTTACTGGTACTTTTCAGATGTAGGTTAGAGCTGTCTCCAAATATTTTCTCGACAGAAGTTAAATTCTCCCTTCTTTCTTGCATGGCAAAACTGGTCACGATAATCCAAAAGCTGTTTCCCATTTGATCTGTCTCGAAACCACTCCTCCTGGTCAATGAAAAAGTCAGGCATTGACAACCATTGTCACTGTGTATAGTTTTCTCAAAAATGAATAAGTAGAGAGAAATTATATGGCTTCGATATTCCCACACATTAACATCATTTATTTCTCACCCATTCAGTGTTCTTGTTTTGCAAACTATAGGCAAATTCAGCAAGAGTCGTTTCTTTGTAAACAGTGGCCATTTTCTTTCTACAGTTCTGTTAATTCAAAGTAATTTTTTCCAATTTTGCTGCATATTTGAAAAGTAAATAAAATAGAAGTAAAAATATGTTCTTCCTTTCAGAAGAGAAACTTGCCATTCTAATCTGACCTCCAGATTTCTCCACAAACACATCAAAGTGGTTGAGTATGAAATGCTTATGGCTGTGTACAAATCATTTGAAAACACTATAATCAAAATGGAATGCAGCAAATAGACCGACAATGAGTTCAATGGAATCTTCTCATGGCTTTTAAGAATGGCAATAACAGAAGACGATGCTGGCAGCAACTTCACCCTGAAGGAGTTAATAAAGAAGCTGTGGCCTGTGTCCCAAGGATTCCCTGCTCTTTCCTCATGTACTGGCATAAGTAAAATGCATGCCCTGGTACACTTATGAGAATGCGATATTGACAGTTCTTCACAGAAAACACTCCCTAAAGCATCCGACCTTCTGGGCATCACTGAGCAAACATTGAAGGAATTGTTCCGGCGATAGTTGCCGTTATGTGTGAGACCCAACCATAGTTGTTCCTATGTGTGGGACTCTGTTTGTTCATTAATTCTGAAACACCTGTCTATCTGATATCACAGCAAATGTCTTAACACAGCTGCAGTACGGATTCCAATGGTGGGCCGGCTACCCATAATACTACAGGGTAATGGACTTCTTCTATCTCCTGCATTGTAAGATACGCTTGCGCGGACGTTCCCACACACGGGACCTTCCTTTGTTGTATTTGCAGAGGTAAGTGATGCCTGGAGCGGGTGGTTGCAGAAACTCTGATGGCCA
Source organism: Chiloscyllium punctatum (assembly GCF_047496795.1). NCBI lineage: Eukaryota > Metazoa > Chordata > Chondrichthyes > Orectolobiformes > Hemiscylliidae > Chiloscyllium > Chiloscyllium punctatum. The sequence goes on along the minus strand of NC_092768.1, from coordinate 22,292,629 downwards.
CAAAGCCTGCAGAATGAGTTGCTCCCGGGTCTGCAGACGGGTTTCTTTTTACCCTCCCTGCCAGGAAGCTTCCCATCAGGGAACAGCCACGATCATGAGGCAGAGAAAGAGGGATGGTTCATGTGCCGAGGTGGGGGTGGCAGATATTTTGTGGAATAGAACAAAGAGGAATACAGCACAGGAATAGACCCTATGGTCCTCTAAACCTGCGCCAATACATTTGGCTCATCCATACTGAAATGGTCTTTCCTTGCAGGATTCGCATCCCTCTAGTACCTTCCAATTCATGTATTCTTCCAGGTGTTTGTTGAATGTTGCTACTGTGTCTGTATTCAGTCCCTCCTCTGACAGCGCGTTGCAGGCACTGACCAGTCTCTGTGTGAAAAAACGTGCCTCATACATTTCTTTCAGATCCACCATTCCACCCCACTCCACACCTTGAACCTGTGTCCCCTCGTAATAGGCAACTCCACCCTGGGGAAATAAAAAGCTCTATCCATGCCACTCACAATCTCGTAAACTTCACTCCTGTCACTCTTCAATCTCTTTCATTTCAGTAAAAGCAAATACAGTCAATCCAACCTTTCGTCTTTGCTAAAATCTCTCATAGCAGGCAACATCCTGGTAAAAATTGATTTTCGCACTCTGACCAAAGCATCAACATTCTTCTGGTAGTCTGCTGATCGGAACTGCAATATTCCAAGTGTGGCATAACTAAAGTTCAATAACGCTGCTGCATATCATTTCTATCCTTACACTCAATGCCCCTTCCAATGAAGGCAAGCAGGTCATATGCTTTGTGTACTACCTTAGCTACGTGTGCTGCCACCTTCAGTGATCTTCGGACCTGCGCACCCAAATCCCTCTGCATATCAATCCTACGAAGTTTCTGTCACTATAGTTTCGACCTGTATATGACCTTCCAAAATGCATCACCTCACATTTGTTCAGATTAAACTACATCTGCCATTTTTCTCTCCATGCCTCCATCTCATTTATATTCAGCCATATCTTCTGACAATCCTCCTCACTATCTGTATGTACACCAATCTTTGTTCCATCTGTAGAGTTATTAATTATACTAGCCACAATTTTCCCCAAATCGTTTATGTAGGCCACAAACAGCAGAGATCCCAGCACTGATCCCTTTGGAAACACTTGTCACAACCTTCCATTCCGGCCCACTGCCACCCTCTGTCTCCTGTGACTAAGCTAATTCTGTGTCGATATTGCCAGTTCATCCCTGGAATCATGTGACTTCAAATTCAGTACCAATCTCTCTTGAGGGACCTTGTCAAAGACTTTTCAGAAATCTATGGTGTAGATAACTCCAATCACTTTTCCCTCATCAATTATGTTTGTCACCTCCTCAAAACACGCAATCAAGACAGTGAGGCAAGATTTCCCTTGCACAAAACTATGCTGTCCAGAAGCAAGACCTTTCACTCTAGGGAAATCCAGTGAAGCCCCTGATCTCCAGTGAGGAAGGAAACCCAGAGAGTTTGGCAGGGAGGATTATTCATAAATGTGCATGACCCCATGAATCAGTGACTTGTTTCTCCGTCCTGGAGCTGGAGAACTAGAGGTTTATAAATCAAAAGGGGCTTGCATAGGATAATTAACCAATCTCCTTTTCTCTGGGTAGGGAAGGCCAAAATGAGAAGACAGAGGTTTCAAGTGAGAGGGAAAAAATTATGTAATGGCCTGAGGGATAACACACAAAAGGCAGTGTATTTTTGGAATGAACTGCCTGAGGAAGCTCTAGAGGCAGGTACAATTACAACATTTAAAAGCATCTGGATGGTTCTATGCATAGGAAGTGTTTTAAGGGCCAAATGTTGGCAGGTAGGACAAGGTCAGACAGTGATGTATGTTCGGTGTGGCCAAATTAGACCAAAGAGTCTATTTCTGTTCTGTCTGACTCTTTGACTTCTATGTACAGAATGTATTGAACTACATGGAAAGCATTATATAACTGTAGGTTGTCCTTGGTAATCTTGTTCGATAGCACCTCCCAAATCTGTGACTTCTGAAACCCAGAAATGCAAGGGCAGCTGATAGTAAGGAACCGACAAGTTGCTTTATGAGTCCCTCTAAGAGCTGGCTTTGCAAACAACTCAACTGTTTCATAAACACAGAAGTTGCTGGAAAAACTCAGCAAATCTGGCAGCATCTTTCCAGAAATCTTTGTTTATCTTCACAAATGTTGCCAGACCTGCTGAGATTTTCTGACAACTTCTATTTTTGAGTCTGATTTGCAGCATCCACAGTTCTTTTGGTTTTTATTCTATCACAGTTTGTGTTTTACTCTTCCAACAGCATTGATCAGTGTGTTGTCACTCAGTGTTTGTTTATTACAAAAAAGATAAAGTATTTACTTATGGCTGATGAAGATAAATCTCCATCAGTTTCTAGTTGGCAGGGAAAATTAAGATGGTGTGGAATTACATGCAGGACCTGTGAACGATCTTGAATATCACAGATTGTCAGTGGTGCTGAGTTCTTTCCACATTCCTTAGAGCCCAGATTGAAGAAGGGAAAGATCCTCTCATTGAAAGTTTAGGTGAAAATGTGGAAATGGGACATGTTGCCTGTATTGTAAAATGACACCTGTCCATTCTCACCATCCAGGAAAACGCCAATATTTTGGCATTGAACTTTCGGGATGAGAGGGGTCGAGAAGATGGTGGTGTTGGCAAAATAACCTTTTCCAGGAAAAAGCTGCATAGTTTCAATGCTGACACCAGCTATTAAATTAACTTCCTTTTGTCCTCTCCAAAGACCCTTAGACCACTTCCAGACTCCATTCAGTCTTGTTTTCTCCCTCCACCTGCCAGTAACATCTCCCTGATATCAATCTTTCTGATCCCAGGACAAATCTCTCTAGGATGTTAAGTTGTAGTTTGTTTCTGAGTCTTAGACTGGTCCGGCCCTCAGACAGGATGAGCCAAGGGTTTGCTGTGTTCAGATCCAAAGTCAGATAAACTGGAGCCTAGCAATTTACGTAACATAATTATTTATACACATGCTATCATTTATTTTATCAATTATATTTGAAAATGCCTCTTTATGTTTTGTGTGATATTTGAAATTTGCTGCCACAACAGTTCTTAAATGCTGCAGAGGAGTTATCTCGGCTGATCACTATAATGAATCACCAAAAACAGTGTGGGAAGGAGGGGAAAGCCATCATGTGAGGCTGATGGAAATGCAATCATTGTGGTAATATGAAATAAATGATCACAAAGAAAACAGATGATATGAAGAAATGCTGAACTAAGAGGTAATGATGGAGAGAACCCACTATGTTTGGAGAACCGGTGAGTGTGATGAGTCGGACAATCAGAGCTCTGACAACAGATATATATTTGGATAGAAGACATGGAAGAGGAGAGGAGGATGCAAGTTGATGGTATGAGGAGGAAAAGCAGTTGAGGAGCAGAGAGACAACAGTGAAGGTGAGGCAGAAGAGGTGCAGGGGGATTCTCCAAGTACATGTTCATTTACAGACCTGCTCTCTCTGAAATATTGTGCTCTGAGATAACAACAATGGTGTGCAAGAAGTGCACCTTCCCAGGAGTAATAATCACAATGGAAAATTTCACAAAAGAAATCCCATATTTCCTTCCTTTGATTGTCTTGAGAATGACCAGGGTTCCAAATTCTGAAGTTGTGGGGAATCCACTGATTAGTAGAATGCAGCACCAACAGAATTTCTTCCTTCGTTTGCCTTGTCCCAAATGTTTACTTATTTATGAAGACCCTGCAGACATTTATCCTCCTGTCTTCATGAATCCAGTTCACTCCGTGGGTCTGAGTGTTTCACTGTTTACCACTTGGATAAATTATCAACCCTGGGTCTCACAGTTCAAAACGTCAGGACCATGCTTCTCACAATATCAATTCACCTTTTCCTTGGTCCAACATTGGAACGATTGTTGCTAGTGCCTACTGGTTGCTTCTTACCTTTCCCTATTCTTTCATGGGCTGTGGGCATCATTAACAGTCAGCATTTGTTGCCCATCCCTAACTGCCCATGAACTGAGTGACATGTGGGGCTGTTGTAGAGGACAGTTAAAATTCAACTTTGCTGTGGTGCTGAGTCACCTGTAAGTCAGATCAGGTAAGGGTGGCAGTTTCCCTTCCCTAAAGGAAATAAATGACCTATTCTTCCTATCTCTCTGTTCGATCCTCACTCTTCTCCTCAGTCCCTTCTCCCTCTCCCTCTCTCTCTCTCTTTCTCCTCTCCTCACTCTCTCTCACACTCTCTCTCTATCTCTCTCTCTCTCCCCCACAACCCCACATCGCTCTGCTCCCTTGAGTTCCTGAGTTCCTCCCTCTCTGATTTTTACCTGCTCCTGCAATGTTACTTTTATCTCAGGTTGTGATGACAAATGGAAAGTATCTGTTCTATTTGTTTGTTATTTCCTTATTTTCCATTATTAATTCTTCATCCTCACTTTCTATAGAACCAAAACTCACTTTAACTTTTCCGTTCTAAATATTTATAATGCTACTTACTTTCTGGTTTTTGTATTTCTGGTTCCCTTTCTCTGATGGAGTAATTTCTCATTCGTCTTTTGGTCATTTTTTTACTTTTTAAAAATATTTTGATCAATCTTCCGACCTGTCATATCTCTTTCAAGAATGCTATGTTTTAAGTATGTTTGACATCACCTTTAAAATTTTGTGTTAAATTTTGGTTGTTGATCCATCCTTTGGAATTATTCTTACTCATTGAAATGTATCTGCTATCAAATGTGCCCATTTGTAAAATGTTGCATAAACAGAATTTTTCTTTGGAAATTCTGCAATGTAAGTTCATGGAAGTCTATACATTAGTCAATAAATCTGGATGCGCGTTCATGAATATTCCATTTACTGAGGCCAGAATGTGCATGATTTCATGTGTACTTTGTGTGTGATGTAAGCTGTGGATATGGTTTCAGGCAACTGCAACCCAATAATTTCTAAATCTGCTGACACTGGCTATCTGAAATGTTTCTTCAGCTTCAGTTTCCAGTTTGGATCTTCCATGGTTGGAAAAAGAAATTGCACGAAAAATTACTTGATTCAATTTTGCAATTTCTCTGGTGGAAATAGTCTCTCATCAAAACACCAACTTCGAGGAGCAAGGTACCTTTTATTCATTGATGAATGTAGGTTTTCTTGGCTATCCTTAATTGTGCAGAAAAGGTGGTACTGAGCTGCCTTCTGTCAAGATGCCTCTTTGTTCATCAACATTTCCCGGCACCTAAACTTTAAGTGGATAGTCCTACCTTGATTTGCCTTTCCAAAATGCAGTACCTCACATTTATCTAAATTCAATTCAATCTGCCACTCCTCAGCCCATTGGCTGATCTGATCAAGTTCCTATTATACTCTGAGGTAGCCTTCTTTGCTGTTCACCATTCCTCTAATTTTGGTGTCATCTGCAAACTTACTAAATTTACCACCGACATTCACATTCAACTCGTTTCTATTTCTGACAAAAAGCAGTGGACCCAGCGCGTATCCTTGTGGCACACCACTGGTCACAGGCCTCCAGTCTGAAAAGCAACCCTTCAGCACAACCCTCTATCTTCTACTTTCAAGCCAGTTCTGTATCCAAATGGCTAGTTCTGCCTGTATTTCATGTGATCTGACCTTGCTACCCAGTATACCACGAGGAAACTTGTCGAACGCCTTACTGAAATCCAGATAGATTACATCCACCACTCCGCCTTCATCAATCCTATTCGTTACATCTTCAAAAAAATTCAGTCACATTCAATTCTGGTCGCACGGCTATCGAAAGATGGAAATGTTCAGAAAAGCTTTCCAAGGTTGTTGCCAGGATTGGAGGCTTTGAGTGGTAGGGAGAGGCTGAATAGGCTGTGTCTACTTTCCCTGGAGGTCTGGAGTCTGAGCGTGACTTGCAGAAGTTTATATAATCATGCAGAGCACAGACAGAGTGAATGGCCCTGGTCTTTTTTCCAGGGTAGAGGCATCCAAAACTAGAGGGCACAGCGTTTATGGTGAGAGGGGAAAGATTGAAAAAGGACCTTGGGGGATCCAAGATAGTGGCGATTGGAAAGGTCCGCTTTGCTGAGCTCAGCATCTCAACTCAGGCAAAGTAACACCTTCATCATCCCCACTGAAGTTATCTTTGTGAAAATCAGCATTTAAAGAACTTTAGAACCTCTACCAATTTTTACAAAGTCTGTTCTATTCAAGAAATATGACAAATTGTAAAGGTTTGAACAAGACCCAACACACGGGCAACTCACCGGAGATGTCGGACATGCCCGTGGCCGCAGCTGCAGCCCCCTCCACTAGTCTGTCAGAGTCACTCACCCATCAGGCCCTGGCTGCAGAGTTTGTGAAACAATGAGAAATGATCGAGTTGTTGATCGAGGAGAAGTTCTGCAGTAGGCTAGAACCGATCTCGGCAATGCTCCACAAGCACGAGGAGCAGTTGGAAGGCCTTGGATGCCAAATCGAGAAGGTTGAATGAAGGATCACAGCTTCAGAGACCGCAATCGACTCTTCAAAGGAACAGATTTGAGCTCTCGAGAAGCAGCTCCTTACTGAACTGGAACAAGTCGACTACCTCAAGGAGAGAAGTAGGTGGAAGAATATCCACACCATCGGGTTGCCAGAGGGACCGGAGGACAATCAGTCAGCGAGCTCCTTTGAAAGCTGACTATTGCAGATTTTTTGGCTTGGAGGTTGCATCAGGCCAAGTGAAAGCTGAGAGGGCCCATCAGGTCACGGTGTGTAGGCTCGGTTTTGACAAGCACCCTTGCATGGTCCTCGTGCAACTCCACAGTTACAGGGACAACGTTAAAGTTATGGAGGCCTCCAGAATGAAGTGGAAGGATCCACAAGACTTCACTCACAAAGGTTCCAGGATAATGTTCTTCCAGAACTTTTCTGCAGCTGTGATTCATAAAAGGGACTCCTTTGATGAAGCCAAGAGAAGACTGAGAAACTTGGGTATTCAGTATTCCTTGAGGTATCCTTTGTTTCATTTATGATGGGTCTTTGCACTTCCTTGACTCTTCAGAAAAAGTGAAAAAATGTTTGGATGCTTTAAAATAGACTGGATGATTTAAAGGATGTGGACAATAGTGGCTCTTCTTCTTCTCTCTCTCTCCTTTTCTGAAAGAAAGTGTTGTTGAATTTTTTTTCTGATATCAATGGGTAGTAATGTATATTTGGGGATGGGTGCAGAGCATACTTTGAATTTCCTTGTTAATATTACTTTTTTCTTCTTTCCTTTTTTGGCTTGAATCTGGAATGCGGCTCAAGTTAGAAGGAATTATGAAGATGTTGTTGAGATATGCAAGTGCTCGCTGTGGGCAGGAGGGACAGCCCCTCGCTAAGTGTTCAGTTTGTCGGGTTTTTTGGCATATGTAGTAGTTTTAGTTTCTCTATTTTTTCTGCTTCATGAGTCTTTTTTTTGTTTAAGCTCAGCAATTGATCAGTCAAATTCTTCCTTTTCGATGTTAACATGTTGTTAGACGTGTCATAGTTAATTGTATCCTTAAATGATGTACCTGGAATATTAGAGGGAACAATTTGCTTGTTCAGAGAAAAAAACGTGCTTTCTTGACTTAGAAAGCAGAGTTGGATATTACCCTTTTGCAGGAGACTCATCTTGATGACCAGGAATGCCTGAAATTGCAGCAGGGTGGGTTTGGTCGGGTGTATTTCTCCTGCTTCAATACTATCGGTAGGGGAGAGGCCATATTCATTAGGAAAAAGCTTCCATTTAACTTGCTAGATCAGATTAAAGATGAATATGGGCGATTGATCATTCTTAAAGCCTCAACACATGGAGAAGGGTATGGTATTGTGAATGTTTATTATCTCCCAGCGCATCCCCTTAAATTTTTGATCGATGCATTCTCCAAACTGATGGCTCTAGTGCCATGGCAGATTATTATTGGGGAGACTTTAATTGTTTTATAGATCCCACAGTGGACAGAATACCTAGAGGCCCCTCAATACCTTCTTTAGAGTCGAAGCAACTGGTGGACTTATGTACAGAATTGGGATTGGTGGATGTCTGGAGGTGTTTCCACCCCTGGTTAGGAACATTACATTTTGTTCCAGTCCACCATAGTGTCATACTAGGATTGATCTTTTCCTAACCCCTGCATTATCCTTGGACGCAAAAACGTTCTACAATTGGAAATATTACTATTTCTGACAACTCTGCATATTTAGAGACTGAGGTAAAGGGCAATGTTACAGGCTCTCGGCACTGGCAAATGGATCCCTTTATTCTTAAAGACAGTAAGTTCATTGAATGTTTCTTTAATTAATTTGAAGTATTTTTATTCGCCAATTCGTATGCGGCCAGTAACCTGTCTATTCTTTGGAAACTGCAAAGGCTTATGCCAGGGGGATAACCATTTCTTATTCTGCCAGTCAGAAATGACAGAAGGGGGAGCAGCAATGCCTGCTTGAAGCATGGCTAAAAACAACAGGGAAGTTTTATTGTGATCGGCCATCAGTGGCTAAGCTTTAGTAGGTTACAGCTCTTTATAGTCCACCTTGAACTCCGTGCTGACGCAGACAGCAAAGAAGAAACTTTCTTTTGTGAAATAAATGGTGACAAGCTGGGCAGGTATCTAACAGACCTTGCCAGGAGAAAGAATGCCCCCCCCCTAATCAATTACCTCAATTGGGGATGAGATGAGACTGGGATGGTTACATGTGATTCTAAAAAAGATAAATGCTGCATTTCAGAAATTTTATTTTGAACTGTACCAGTCTGAATGCTTTGAGGAAAAAGATAGAATCTTTCTTTCAGAACCTGGATCTTCCAGATATTACATCTGAACAGACGTCGTTCCTTAATGCCCCTGTAACAGAGCAAGAGATACAGGAGGCTATGAAGCAGATGCAGAGTGGGAAGGTGCCTGGTCCTGATGGTCTTCCTCCTGCGTTTTACAAATAATTTATAAATATCTTCTTGAGGCCGATGTTAGACATGTATCATTACTCATAAAGCCACGATTTCCTCACACCTTCCTTGAGAGAAGCAAGTAGTTCTCTTCTCCTTAAGAAAGGGAAGACCACAGAGGAATCTGCCTCCTGTAAGCCCATCTCACATTTAAATTCAGATTTTAAAATCTTGTCCAAGATGCTTGCATTAAGATTGGAAACTATGCTGTCTTCCATTGTTAAAGATGACCAGACTGGTTTTATAAAAGGCCATAGATCCTCCAATAATGTCATGAGGCTACTGAATATGATTCAAGTGTGTCAGCAGCAGTCATTTCAGGGATTAGTGCGCTCCTTGGATGCAGAAAAGGCATTTGATTGGGTCGTGTCTGGGCCACTGGCAGAGGGTATTCACAGGGATTTTCATTAGCTGCCCCAGAAGTAGGATCAAAATCTCATCAGAACGTGGAACACGTGGAATGATGCTTTTGTCATTTTGTCAAATCTAGTGGTCTCGGTACACCATCTGACACAATACATCAATTCATTTGGCTCCTTTTCAGGTTATAAGATTAATTTCTCAATATCAGAGACTACATCTTTGTTGGGGGGCCGGGGGGGGGGGGGGGGGGGGGTGGGCGTGGTGGGGGTGGCGGTGGTGGGAGTGTGGAATTCTACAGCACATATCTGATGTGGAGGGTGATTCATGGTTGTGCTTCAAATGGTCATGGGGTGGGGGGGCGGGGTTTCTTTATTGTGACATCTTTGTTGCTCCTGTCTTTGATCAGTTGCTTCAGGCCAATTTTGCCCATTTGCTTGACAGGATTCAGCAAATTCTTCAGCAATTGGGGGGGGGGGGGGGGGGAGGTTCCAATATCCTGGAGAGACTGAGTAGCTCTCATTAAAATGAATGTCCTTCCATCTTTGCTTTACCCTTTCTGAATGCTCCCCTTAGTTTTTCCGTATGCAAACATTCCAGAGACTTAATGGCTGGTTTAGTTCCTTTATCTGGAGCCACCCATGGCCTCTCATTAAGCTGGCTAAATTGCAGTTGGCCAATGGGTTGGAGGGGTGGACCTCCCAATTTTAAAAGATATCAACTACCTGCTCTTTTATCTTTTATTTGTGACTGGGCTTGTAAGGATCAGGCATCAATATGGCTTGATTTTGAGGCTTCCCACGTAAAATGCCCCCTCATTAGCCTGCTGTTCTTTGATAAATTGAAGTCAGTTCTGGAATATTATCATAATCTGATAATCTGATAATCATTGTCAAAGCATGGGTGGAACGCAGCAGTGTGAGAGTAGTATATCCAAAACATCTTTTCTTACACCTATAGCTGGTATGCCGGGAATCTCCTGTATGAGTGATTTATGTGAAGGTGAAATAATGATGTCCTTTGACAAATAACCCGTAAATATGGTTAGGCTAGTAGTGAACTTTTTCGTTTTTGCTCAGGTCAGGGATTTTATTAAAAAAGGGACTACACTTTTCACCGACTCCTGCAGATCTGTCAGAGGAGAAGGTGCTTCATACTATAAGTACTCTCTGTGTTAGTGCTGATTTTCATCTTTCAGAAGACTTTGAGAGGCTTTGTGTGTTCTGGGAGAGAGAGCTAGGGATTGAGATGTCTATGGAGATATTGGAGAACATTTGTGAAAATGCAAAAAAAAATTCAATCTGTGACAGACCCATGCCATGCAGGTAAAGAATCTGCACAGGGCCCATTTGGCCCCAGAGTGTCTCACAAAATTTAAGGTGGGAGTATCTTCCCTCTGTCCTCAGTGTAAAGTAAGTATTGGTACTCTCACTCCTTGTCTGTGGTCTTGCGTCAGGCAGATATTGCTGTGGCAGGAGTAATAGAGAGGTTCTTGGGGATCAATGTTAGGAGGGACCTTATCTCCCTTCTCCTGGCCCTCCCCAACTTTTCTTTATTGACGCTCTTGGGGAAAATGTTTCTTAATATTCTCATTTTCCATGCAAGGAAAAGAATTGTGATGTGTTGGATCTCTGAAAACCGCCTCCCAGGTCTGTTGGTTTGTGTAGACTAATTATGGAACATATTCCTTTGGACTTTCTTTCGAAAATGGTACACCGAAAAGCTGAAAATTTGTATAAGAGATGGCAGTCCTTTTTGGTTTACCTGGATGTAGATTTATCTGCCACCTTAACTAGGGCTTTTGTGTAGCCATGACAATCTGAATGAGTGAACTTGTTGCCCTTGAAGGAAGAATTTCAAATAAATTCACGTGTAATACTAAATGCTCTCGGAGGTCAGGAGCTAATGTTTTATTGTGCTGAGCTGTTTTATTTGTTTATTGCATTCACTGATTTGTTCAGTTTGTACATGAGTATAGTTGTGTTTCGTTTGCATTCTTTTTTTTTGTTTTAGGTGTAGTGTTTTTTTGTTGGTTCATTGTGGTTGTGCTTTTGTAATTTTTCAAGAACAATTTACTTCTTCCAATAAAAATATCGATATAGAAAAAGAAAAGGAACCTGAGGGGCAATGTTTTGAAAAAAATATGTAATCAACTGCCAGAGGAAGTGGCGGAGGCTGGTAAAATTACAAAGTTAAAAGGCATTGTGGATAGGTATATGAATAGAAAGGGTTGACAGGGTAACAGGCCAAATGCTGGCAAATGGGACTCGATTAATTTAGGATCTTTGGTCGGCATGCATGAGTTAGACTATAGGATCTGTTTCTATGATGAACATCTGTATGACTCTTTGACTCTGTAACTGAGATGAGGAGGAATTTCTTCAGCCAGAGGGTATTCAATCTGTTGAACTCATTGTTGCAGAATGATGTGGAAACCAAGTCATTGTGTGTGTTTAAGACAGAGATGGATAGCTTCTTGATTAGTAAAGGGACCAGGGTTACAGGGAGAAGGCAGGAGAATGGGGACTGGGAAATATATCAGCCATGCTCAAATAAATAAAATAATCCAGATGAAGTTGGAATGCGAGGTAAAAGGATACACAATCTGGAGAAATTTACAAATAAAATGAGAACAGGTTTACTCTCTTGGATTTATTGATAAAGTAATGTTTTCAGAAAACTGGGTTTCACTCTAGTGAATCGCTATGTTGATTTGATTGAAGAAATTATTTTCCTTCCCACGTGGTTAAAGATGCCCTCCAACGCATCTCGTCCACATCCCGCACCTCCGCCCTCAGACCCCACCCCTCCAACCGTAACAAGGACAGAATGCCCCTGGTGCTCACCTTCCACCCTACCAACCTTCGCATAAACCAAATCATCTGCCGACATTTCCACCACCTCCAAACAGACCCCACCACCAGGGATTTATTTCCCTCCCCACCCCTTTCCATGGTCCGCAAAGTCCGTTCACTCTGTGACTACCTGGTCAGGTCCACGCCCCCCTACAACCCACCTTCCCATCCTGGCACTTGTCCTGCCACTGCAGGAATTACAAAACCTGCTCCCACACCTTCATCCAAGGCCCTAAAGGAGTCTTCCACATCCATCAAAGTTTCCCCTGCACATCCACCAATATCATTTATTGTATCTGTTGCTCCCGATGCGGTCTCCTCGACAGAGCACTTTAGGGAACATCTCTGGGACACCTGCACCAATCAACCACACTGCCCTGTGGCCCAACATTTCAATTCCCCCTCCCACTCTGCCAAGGACATGGAGGTCCTGGGTCTCCTTCATCGCCGCTCCCTCACCACCAGACACCTGGTGCAGGAAGCAAGGATTTAAATGCTTGGATCACTGGGGTATGTTTTGTGGTAAGCTTAAATTATGCAAGAGAGATGGGTTGCACCTTAATAGGCTGTCAGGTTTGCTGCTGCAACACAGCTATGTATAAAGTAAGTAGTTGGGGGGGCGGGGGGTGCGTGGTGAGGGGACAAACTGAATGTTTAATAAGGAGATTGAAGGGAAAGTTAGAACAAGGGAAGTCAAGAAAGACAACTGTATCAATGAGGCAGAAAACTCAAAAAGGGATCATGCTGTAAGGTTGAGTGAAATAGGAGTTGATGGGAAGGGTGAGGGCAGTAACAAATTAAAAATACTATACATGAATGCGCGAAGAATTAGAAATAAGATGGATGAGCTTGAGGCTCTTTTGGAAATTGGCAGTTATGCTATTGTGGGGATAACTGAGACGTGGCTTCAAGTGGACACGGCCTGGGAAGTGAATATTCAAGGCTACACGTGCTATCGTAAGGACAGACTGACGGGCAGAGGGGGTGGGGTGGCCACGTTGGTAAGGGATGATATTCAGTCCCTTTCGCGAGGGTGGACCTAGAATCAGGGGATGTAGAGTCAGTGTGAATAGAACTGAGAAATTCTAAGGGCAAAAAGACCCTCTTAGGAGTTACCTACAGGCCCCCAAACAGTAGTCTGGATGTCGGATGTAAGTTGAATCAGGACCTGAAATTGGCCTGTCGCCAAAATGTTACTGCAGTTGTTATGGGGGATTTCAACATGCAGGTAGTCTGGGAGAATCAGGATGGTATTGGACCTCAAGAAGGAGACTTTGTGGAGTGCCTCCGAGATGGATTCTTAGAACAGCTGATGCTGGAGCCTACCAGGGAGAAGGCAATTCTGGATCTGGTATTGTGCAACGAACCAGAATTGATCAGGGACCTCGAAGTGTAGGAGCCATTGGGAAGTAGTGAACATGATACAATAAGCTTCAATCTGCAAGTTGAGAAGGAGAGGGTACAATCGGAAGTGACAATATTTTTGTTGAATGAAGGGAACTATGGAGCTATGAGGGAGGAGCTGGCCAAAGTTCAATGAAGCAATACCTGAGCAGGGATGACAGTGGAGGAATAATGGTGGATATTTCTGTATAATGCAGAAGATGCAGGATCAGTTCATTCCAAAAAGGAAGAGATATCCTAGGAGGAGGCATGGGTGGCCGTGGTTGATGAGGGAAGTTAAGAAACGTATAAAGTTAAAAGAGAAAAAGTATAACACAGCAAAGATAAGTGGGAAAATGAAGGATTGGTAAGCTTTTAAAGAACAACAGAGGATTACTCAGAAGGAAATGCTCAGAGAAAAAAATAAGGTACGAAGGTAAACTGGCCAAAGATATAAAGGAGGATAGTAAAAGCTTTCTTAGGTATGTGAAAGGCAAAAAAATGGTTCAGACTAAAATTAAACACTTGAAGATAGAAACAGGGGACTATATTACGGAGAACAAAGAAATGGCAGAAGAATTGAATTGGTACTTCAGATCTGTGTTCACTGGGGAAGACACGAGCAATCTCCCAGAGGTAACAGTGGCTGAAGGACCTGAACTTAAGGGAATTTATATTTGCCAGGAATTGGTGTTGGAGAGACTGTTAGGTCTGAAGGTTGATAAGTCCCCAGGGCCTGATGGTCTACATCCCAGGGTACTGAAGGAGGTGGCTCAAGAATTCGTGGATGCATTGGTGATTATTTTCCAGAGTTTGATAGATTCAGGATCAGTTCCTGCGGATTGGAGTGTGGCTAATGTTGTACCACTTTTTAAGAAAGTTGGGAGAAAGAAAGCAGGAAATTATAGACCAGCTAGTCTGGCCTCAGTGGTGGGAAAGATGCTGGAGTCTATTATAAAGGATGAAATTATGGCACATCTGGATAGTAGTAACAGGATAGGTCAGAGTCAGCATGGATTTATGAAGGGGACATCATGCTTGACTAATCTTCTGGAATTTTTTGAGGATGTAACTCTGAAGATGGATGAGGGCGATCCAGTAGATGTCGTGTACATGGACTTTCAGAAAGCTTTTGATAAAGTCCCACATAGGAGATTAGTGAGCAAAATTAGGGCGCATGGTATTGGGGGCAAAGTACTAACTTGGATTGAAAGTTGGTTGGCTGATAGGAAAGAAAGAGTAGTGATAAACAGCTCCATTTTGGAATGACAGGTAGTGACCAGTGGGGTACCACAGGGATCAGTGCCAGAACCGTAGCTTTTTATAATTTATGTTAATGATATAGAAGATAGAATTGGTAACAACATTAGCGCATTTGCAGGTGATACTAAGCTGGGTGGCAGGGTGAAATGTGATGAGGATGTTAGGAGATTACAGGGTGACCTGGACAGGTTAGGTGAGTGGTCGGATGCATGGCAGATGCAGTTTAATGTGGATAAATGTATGGTTATCCACTTTGGTGGCAAGAACAGGAAGGCAGATTACCGCCTAAATGGAATCAATTTAGGTAAAGGGGCAGTACAAAGAGATCTGGGTGTTCTTGTACACCAGTCAATGAAGGTAAGCATGCAGGTACAGCAGGTAGTGAAGAAGGCTAATAGCATGCTGGCCTTCATAACAAGAAGGATTAAGTATAGAAGCAAAGAGGTTCTTCTGCGGCTGTACAGGGCCATGGTGAGACCTCACCTGGAGTACTGTGTGCAGTTCTGGACTCCAAATTTGAGGAAAGACATTCTGGCTATTGAGGGAGTGCAGCGTAGGTTCATGAAGTCAATTCCTGGTGTGGCGGGACTACCTTACACTGAAAGACTGGAGCGACTGGGCTTGTATACCCTTGAGTTTAGAAGACTGAGAGGGGATCTGATTGAGACATATAAGATTATTAAAGGATTGGACACTCTGGAGGCAGGAAACATGTTTCCGTTGATGGGTGAATGCCGAACCAGAGGACACAGCTTAAAAATACGTGGTACACCATTTAGGACAGAGATGAGGAGAAACGTCTTCACCCAGAGAGTGGTGGCTGTGTGGAATGCTCTGCCCCAGAGGGCAGTGGAGGCCCAGTCTCTGGATTCATTTAAGAAAGAGTTGGATAGAGCTCTCAAGGATAGTGGAATCAAGGGTTATGGAGATAAGACAGGAACAGGATACTGATTAAGGATGATCAGCCATGGTCATATTGAATGGTGGTGCAGTCTCGAAGGGCAGAATGGCCTACTCCTGCACCTATTGTCTATTGGAGGAAGAACGCCTCAGCTTCCGCCTCTGAACACTTCAACCCCTGGACATCAATGTGGACTTCAACAGTTTCCTCAATTCCCCTTCCCCCACCTCACTCCAGTTCCAAACTTCCAGCTCAGCATTGTCCCCATGACTTGTCCTACCTGCCTATCTTCTATTCCACCTATCCATTCCACCCTTCCCCCTGACCTATCACCTTCATCCCCTCCCCCACTCACCTATTGTACTCTATGCGACTTTCTCCCCAACCCCACCCTCCTCTCACTTATCTCTCCACCCTTCCGGCTCGCTGCCTGTATTCCTGATGAAGGGCTTTTGCCTGAAAAGTCGATTTTACTGCTCCTCGGATGCTGCGTGAACTGCTGGGCTCTTCCAGCACTCCTCTAATCCAGAATCTGGTTTCCAGCATCTGTAGTCATTGTTTTTACTATCACTCTCAAAGCTGAGGTTATCAAATTTTCCAACTATATTAAAGAGCAGTAACATTCTGGACAATAGTTACAAAGCTGAGCAAAACAAGACCAGCTTCTCAATGTTATTAAATCATTTGCTTTGGAGAGGGTTCAGAGGCGGTTTACCCAAATGCTGCCTGGACTGAAGGGCTTATCTGATGAGGAGAGGTTGACTGAGCTCGGACATTTTTCATTGGAGAAAAGGAGGAGAGGGTACGTAATTGAGGTATACAAGATAATGAGAGGCATAGATAGAGTCGATAGCCAGAGACTATTTCCCAGGGCAGAAATGACTAACACGAGGGGTCATAGTTTTAAGCTGGTTGGAGGAAAGTATAGAGGGGATGTCAGAGGCAGAGAGTTGTGAGAGCATGGAATGCGTTGCCAGCAGCAGTTGTGGAGGCAGGGTCATTGGGGTGATTTAAGAGACTCCTGGACATGCATATGGTCACAGAAATTTGAGGGTGCATACATGAGAATCAGTGGTCGGCACAACATCGTGGGCTGAAGGGCCTGTTCTGTGCTGTACTGTTCTATGTTCTATTTGTGGGAGATACATTACTAATACATGTTGGAACACGAAAGATCAGTTTGACATTTTTATTTTGATTGAGCCCAGTCCCGTGGAAAGACTCCACTGACCCTGCAGTGAATTGATTTGGTGTCCTCCTGGAAAGACTCTCCTGAGCCCAGTCTGAGACCCACTGACTGATTCATCTCCATCACCCTAATGTAGCGCCACCTCCTGCCTGTGGAGCAACATTACAGGCAGGAAGGTCCCCGGGTTCCTGCAGCTCACAGCTAATTCGACCCAGTCAGTCCCTCTCTACAATTGAGCTTCTATTTCTTTCATTGAATGAATTCCCTGTAGGCTGCGCATGTGCATGGCCACACATGGGATTCCAGAACCTACCCACACACCAATGTTATCTCTTTGAAAATCAATGAAAGGAGTGTCCTCGATCTCCATGCTGCACCTGTGCAATGTAATACCAGCTGCCTCCACACACCAAAAAAAACACCAGGCCTTCACAGGTCACGACTCAGCCATGCAACTGTGGGATATAGGTAAATTAATTTTACTTCTGCAATTCCATTTTACAAAGTAAAATGAACTCACACCAGTGTGTAATTGTTTTAGCCACGAGCTGAGTCAACAAGAATGGAAACGATGTGGAGGAAATATATAATTGTTTTTGTATTAGCTAAAATTGTATGTCAGAATAAGATGTGCCAGCAAAACAATGGTAGACAATACGGGCAAATAGATAAGATGTTGAGAGGGGATGAAGTTAAGCTAGATACACCTGTACAAACAGTAGGTATAAACATCTGCTTTCCACTTTTACAATAACACAGGAACAAACCCCAATTAAAAGGGTCATAGGGATCAGAACGGCCTCGGGAAAGGCACAGATGAAGGGTAGATAATGATGAAGAAAGAATATGCCTAACAACGACCTACAGCAGGATGAGGTCAAACAGCCTTGTGAGGCCAGAAATAAGCATTTTGTCACAGACAAGGCCGGATAAGGCAAGAGATAAACAGGGGTAATGGGGGCCGGTCTTAGGGAAGTGGACGGTGTAAGCAGGGGAGGAGCGATGTAAAACAAAAGACATCAAATCATATAAATATTATGTATGAATTGAATTTGGTGTGTGTATGTCCTCTACCTTATAGGCACTGGACATCTCACCCACTTGCAAGTGTAAAATAAAGGACACTGCTGATTCAGATTTTGTCTCGGACTGCAGTTATTGAGGTGTGTGAGCTTTGTTTCTCACACAACCACTTCCACCTCCAGACAAGTTGTAATCCCCACCCCAATTCACCTATTGTAATTTAGGCTACTTTCTCCCCACCTCCACCCTCCTCTCATTTATCTCTCCACCCTTCAAGTACTCTGCCTGTATTCCTGATGAAGGGCTTTTGCCCAAAACATCGATTTTCCTGCTCCTCGGATGCCGTCTGAACTGCTGTGCTTTTCCAGCACTACTCTAATCCAGATGTTAGTTTCTGCTTGGCAATTCTGCAATTGTAATGTATTTGGAGGACACCTTGGATGATGCTTAACTGAAGATCAGTGGCTGAATGTCCTTGACTGCTGAAGTGTTTCCCGATTAGGAGGAAACATTCCTATCTGGCGATTATTGCGTGGTGTCCATTCATTTGTTGTCATAGTGTCTATGTGTTCTCCCAAACATAACATGCCTCAGGGCATCCTTTGCTGCAGAGCATGAGGTAGACAATGTTGACCGATTCACATGACTATCTGCCATGTATGTGGTCGGTTGTGTTCCCATGTGCGATAGTAATATTCATGACAATGATATGGCATGTCTTGCAGAGGTTGCCGTGGCAATGTTGTGTGCAGTTGTTGTCGATGCTGTCCTGGGTAGTTTGCTGTGAATGATGATCCGTTTGAGGTTTGGTGGTTGTTTGAAAGAGAGAAGTGAATGTGTAGCGATGATCTGGGCAGTATGTTTATTGACATTTTGAAGGCTGCAAGGAGTATGACGTAATTGCTCTGCTCCAGGGAAGTACTAGATGACAGAAGTTACCTATCGGTCGTGTCCTGTGTATGTCTTCTGAGGAGGTCATTGCTGTTTTTCACTGTGCCATGTTCGAACTGGTGGTCAATAAGCTGAGCATTGCATCCCATTCTTAAGAGGGCATCTTTTAGCATCTTTACATCATATTTTCCATCAACTGAACAAATCCTGTTATAGCTGAAAAATGTGTTGCTGGAAAAGTGCATCAGGTCAGGCAGCATCCAAGGAGCAGGAGAATCGACGTTTTGGGCACAAGCCCTTCTTCAGGAATGAGGAAGGTATGCCAAGCAGGCTAAGATTAAAGGTAGGGAGGACGGACTTGGGGGAGAGGCATTGGGAATGCGATAGGTGGAAGGAGGTTAAGGTGAGGGTGATAGGCCGGAGAGGGGGTGGGGTCGGAGAGGTCGGGAAGAAGATTGTAAGTGAAGAAGGCAGTGCTGAGTCCAAGGGTTGGGACTGAGATAATGTGGCGGGAGGGGAAATGAGGAAGCTGGAGAAATCCACATTCATCCCTTCTGGTTGGAGAGTTCCTAAGTGGAAGATGAAGCTGTCGTGTTGCCATGGTCTGGCGATGGAGGAGGCCAAGGACCTGCATGTCCTTGGAGGAGTGGGAGGGGGAGTTAATATATTCAGCCACGGGGTGGTTGGGTTGGTTTGGTGCGGATGTCCCATTAAAGCATCTGTTTCTGCACTGTATGACTCTATGATTTCTATGTTCTGAATGATCTGAACTACATGGAAAGCATTATATAACTGCCGGTTCTCCTTGGGAATCTTAATCGACATTTTTGGACTGTGGTAGGGGACTGGAGAACCCAGAGGAAACTCACGCAGACACAGGGAGAATGTTCAAACTCAACACAGACAGTCTCCTGAGGCTGGAATCGAGCCTGGGTTCCTGGTGTGAGGTAGCAGTGCTAACCACTGAGCTACCACACCATCCCTGGATAATCAAGATAATCTGTTATTTTATCTGTCGACTTATCCAAATCAATTACCTCTCCTAGTGTGTAATCAGTTGCAACTTTGGGCTTATGCATTGATTTTATCAACCAGGTTTCATGTAAGCTCCAGGTGGAGAAGCATTGGACCACTGACACAGAAGTACATATGCTCCCACTACTTGCAACTTTTTGCGGGCCCTCAGAGAGCTGGCTTTACACAGAACTCAACATATTTTGAGGGCCAAATGTTGGCAGATGGGACTAGGATGGACTGGGATGTATGGTCAGCATGGATGAATTGGATTAAAGGGTCTGTTTCTGTTCTGTATGACTCTATGATTTCTATGCACGGAATGAACTGAACTACATGAAAAGCCATATATAACTGCAGGTTTTCCTTGGGAATCTTAATCGATAGCGCCTTCCAAATCCATGACCTCTGCCACCCAGAAATGTATGGTCAGCACATATAAAGGGACCTACAAGTTACCCTCGAAACTAAGTTCCATCCCGATTTTGAATTATAGAACATAGAACATAGAACATAGAAGAATACAGCGCAGTACAGGCCCTTCAGCCCTTGATGTTGCGCCGATCAAAGCCCACCTTACCTACACTAACCCACTATCCTCCATATACCTATCCAATGCCCGCTTAAATACCCATAAAGAGGGAGAGTCCACTACTGCTACTGGCAGGGCATTCCATGAACTTACGACTCGCTGAGTGAAGAACCTACCCCTAACATCAGTCCTATATCTACCCCCCCTTAATTTAAAGCTATGCCCCCTTGTAATAGCTGACTCCATACGTGGAAAAAGGTTCTCACTGTCAACCCTATCTAACCCCCTAATCATCTTGTACACCTCTATCAAATCACCCCTAAACCTTCTTTTCTCCAATGAAAACAACCCCAAGTGCCTCAGCCTTTCCTCATAGGATTTTCCTACCATACCAGGCAACATCCTGGTAAACTTCCTCTGCACCCGTTCCAGTGCCTCCACATCCTTCCTATAGTATGGCGACCAAAACTGCACACAATATTCCAGATGCGGCCGCACCAGAGTCTTATACAACTGCAGCATGACCTCAGGACTCCGGAACTCAATTCCTCTACCAATAAAAGCCAGTACGCCATATGCCTTCTTCACTGCACTATTTACCTGGGTGGCAACTTTCAGAGATCTGTGTACATGGACACCAAGATCCCTCTGCTCTTCCACACTACCAAGTAGTCTACCATTAGCCCAGTAATCCATCTTTTTATTACTCTTACCAAAGTGAATCACTTCACACTTAGCTACATTGAACTCCATTTGCCACCTTTCTGCCCAGCTCTGCAGCTTCTCTATATCCCGCTGTAACCTGCCATATCCTTCCTCACTGTCTACAACTCCTCCGACTTTCGTATCATCCGCAAACTTGCTCACCCAACCTTCTAACCCTTCCTCCAGGTCATTTATAAAAATGACAAACAGCAATGGTCCCAAAACAGATCCTTGCAGAACACCGCTAGTGACGGCACTCCAAGATGAACCTTTGCCATCAACTACTACCCTCTGTCTTCTTCCAGAGAGCCAATTCCTAATCCAAACCTCCAACTCACCCTCAATGCCATATCTCTGTATTTTCTGCAGTAGCCTACCATGGGGGACCTTATCAAACGCCTTACTAAAATCCATATATACCACATCTACCGCTTTCCCCTCATCTACCTACTTAGTCACCTTCTCAAAGAATTCAATAAGGTTTGTGAGGCACGACCTGCCCTTCACAAAACCATGCTGACTATCCTTGATCACATCATTCTTATCCAGATGTGCATAAATCCTATCCCTTACAATTCTCTCTAAGACTTTGCCCACAACAGAAGTGAGACTCACTGGCTTATAGTTACTAGGATTATCCCTACTCCCCTTCTTGAACAAGGGAACCACGTTTGCTAGCCTCCAGTCCTCTGGCACTACTCCTGTCGACAAAGAGGACACAAAAATCAAGGCCAATGGCTCTGCAATCTCCTCCCTTGCTTCCCAGAGAATCCTAGGATAAATGCCATCAGGCCCAGGGGACTTATCTATTTTCACCCTTGCCAGAATTTCCAACACCTCTTCTCTACATATCTCAAAGCCATCCATTCTACTTATTCGTGCCTCAGTATTCATATCGACAACAATGTCCTGTTCCTGAGTGAATACTGACGAAAAGTATTCATTCAGCACCTCCCCAATCTCTTCAGCCTCCACACGCAACTTCCCATTACTATCCTTGATTGGACCTATTCCTTCCCTAGTCATTCTTTTATTCCTAACATACCTATAGAAAGCCTTAGGGTTTTCCCTAATCCTACCAACTAAGGACCTTTCATGTCCCCTCCTTGCTGCTCTTAGACATTTCCTCAATGTGACTGCATCAAAATCTTGGAACTAACCCTGTGCATATCTCAACATGCCAAGCATTCCACTACGTCCAAAACACTACTTGCTTCTATCTTCCCAAAGATTGTGACAATGGGATACAAATTGAGGCCTACCCCTTGATGTCCACATCTTCCGCTGTCATTTACTGTGCAGTGAGTGGAATTTGTCCAAGTTTTAAGTGTTTCCCAAGTTAATCTGTTATTTTATCATCCAATTTATCAAAATCAATTATATCTCATGTTCTGCATTCAGTTGCAAATCTGAGCTTGTGATTTGATTTTATCTAACAGGGAGCATGTGAGCTCCAGGTGGGGAGGGTATCAAACAAGCAGCCCAAGCATTAGACCAATGACACACAAGTGCCTTTCCTCCCATTACTTGCAACTTTTTTGAGGTCCTTCTTAGAGCTGACTTTGCACACAACTCATCACATTTCATCAACAAACACAGGGGTTTCTGGAAAAACTCAACAGGTCTGGCGGCGTCTTTCCCGAAACATTAATTTTGATTTATCTTCACAATGCTGCAAGACCTGCAGAGCTGTTCCAGCAACTTCAATTTTTGAGTCTGATTTACAGCAGCCAGTTTTTTTTTTGGTTTTTATTCTATTGCAGTTCATGCTTTACGTTCCAAACAGCATTGATCAGTGTGTTGTCAATCAATGTTTCTCTGTTACAAAACAGATAAAGATTCATTTCATGCTAATGAAGACAAATCTCCATCAGTTTATAGCTGACAGTTTATAGCAGAAAGATGAAGATGGTGTGAAATTACATGCAGGCCCTTTGAGTGATCTTAAATCTCACAGATCGTCAGTGGCATTGAATTCTTTCCACCATTTTTAGATGCTGGATTGAAGAAGGGAAAGATCCTCTCAGTGAAAGTGTGGGTGAATGTGTGGAGATGGGACATGTTGACCGCATTGTAAAATAGCACCTGTCCATTCTAATAGTCCAGCAAAGTGCCAATATTCCAGGGTTTAACATTCGCGATGAGAGGAGTCGAGAAGGTGGTGGTGTTGGCCAAACAACTTTTTCCAGAGAAAAGCCACATAATCCAATAGCCAGTGTCAAGTTTCAGACAAATTTCCTTTTACTTTTTCCTCTCCACAGACTTCCAGACTCCTCCCAGAATCCATTGTTTCCTACCTCCACCTGCCAGTATCTCCCTGATATGAATCTGTTCAAGTGAAAAAGGGATTGATAGGAAGGATGAGGGGAGTAACAAATTAAAAATATTATATATGAATGCACAAAGCATTAGAAATAAGGTGGATGAGCTTGAGGATTATTTGGAAATTGGCAGTTACAGTGTTGTGGGGATAACTGAGACGTGGCATCAAGTTGACAGGGCCTGGGAAATGAGTATTCAAGGCTATAAGTGCTATCACAATCACAGACTGAATGGCAGAGGGGGTGAGATGGCCCTGTTGGTAAGGAATGATATTCAGTCCCTTGCCCGGGGGGACCTAGAATCAGGGGCTGTAGAATCAGCATGGATAGAGCTGATAAATTTTAAGGGTGGAAAGACACTAATGGGAGTTAACGACAGGCCCCCAAACAATAGCCTGGATGTAGTGTGTAAGTTGAATAAGGAGCTGAAATTGGCCTGTCACAAAGATATTACTACAGTTGTTATGGTGGATTTCAACATGCAGGTATACTGGGAGAATCAGGATGGTACTGGGCCCCAAGAAAGTGAGTTTGTGGAGTTCCTCCGAGATGGATTCTTAGAATAGCTTGTGCTGAAGCCGACCAGGGAGAAAGCAGTTCTGGATCTGGTGTTGAGCAATAAACCGGATTTCATCAGGGACCTTGAAGTAAAGGAGTCATTAGGAGGTAGTGACCACAATACAATAAGCTTTAATCTGCAGTTTGAAAGGGAGAGGGTAGAATTGGAAGTGACAGTATTTCAGTTGAATAAGGGGAACTATGGAGCTCTGAGGGAGGAGCTGGCCAAAGTTCAATGGTGCAATACCCTAGCAGGGATGGCAATGGAACAATAATGGCAGGTATTTCTGGGTATAATGTAGAAGATGCAGGATCAGTTCATTCCAAAAAGGAAGAAAGATCCGAAGGGGAGGCAGGGGTGGCCGTGGCTGATGAGGGAAGTTAAGGACCATATAAAGACAAAAGGGAAAACGTATAACATAGCAAAGATGAGTGGGAAATCAGAGGACTGGGAAGCTTTTCAGGAACAACAGAGGATAACTAAAAAGGAAATATGCAAAGAAATAATAAGGTACGAAGGTAAACTGGCCAAAAATATAAAGGAGGATAGTAAAGGCTTTTTTTAGGTATGTGAAAAGTAAAAAAAGGTTAAGACTAAAATTGGGCCGTTGAAGACAGAAACGGGTTAATTTATAACGGGGAATAAAGAAATGGCAAAAGAGTTGAATCGGTACTTTAGATCTGTCTTCACTGGGGAAGAGGTGAGCAATCTCCCAGATGTAATAGTGGCTGAAGGACCTGAACTGAAGGGAATTTATATTAAGCAGGAAATGGTGTTGGAGCGACTGTTTGGTCTGATGGCTGAAAAGTCCCCAGGACCTGATGGTCTGCATCCCAGGGTACTAAAGGAGATGGCTCTAGAAATCGTGGATGCAATGGTGATCATTTTCCAATATTCTATAGATTCAGGATCAGTTCCTGTGGATTGGAGGGTGGCTAATGTTGTCCCACTTTTTAAGAAAGGAGGGAGAGAGAAAACAGAGAACTATATACCAGTTAGTCTGACCTCAGTGGTGGGAAAAATGTTGGAGTCAATTATAAATGTCGAAATTACGAGACATCTGGATAGCTGTAACAGGATAGGTCAGAGTCAGCATGGATTTATGAAGGGGACATCATGCTTGACTAATCTGCTGGACTTTTTTGAGGATGTAAGTCTGAAGATGGACAAGGGTGATCCAGTGGATGTAGTATACCTGGACTTTCAGAAAGCCTTTGATAAAGTCCTACATAGGAAGTTTTGAGCAAAATTAGGGCACGTGGTATTAGGGAGAAAGTACTGACATGGATTGAAAATTGTTTGGCTGTCGTGATAAACAGCTCCCTTTTGGAATGGCAGCTGGTCACCAGTAGCGTGCCACAGTGATCAGTGCTGGGACTGCAGTTTTTTACAATGTACGTTAATGATATAGATGAAGGTATTAAAAGTAATATTAGCAAATTTGCTGATGACACAAAGCTGGGTGGCAGGGTGAAATGTGAGGAGGATATTAGGAGAATACAGGGTGACCTGGACAGGCTCAGTGAGTGGACGAATGCATGGCAGATGCAGTTTCATGTGGATAAATGTGTGGTTATCCACTTTGGTGGCAAGAACAGGAAGGCAGAATACTACCTAGATGGAGTCAAGTTAGGTAAAGGGGCAGTACAACAAGATCTAGTTGTTCTTGTACATCAGTCAATGAAACCAAGCATGCAGGTACAGCAGGTAGTGAAGAAAGCTAATAGCATGCTGGCCTTCATAACAAGAGGAATTGAGTATAGAAGCAAAGAGGTCCTTCTGCAGCTGTATAGGGCCCTGTTGAGACCTCAACTGGAATATTGTGCGCAGTTTTGGTCTCCAAATTTGAGAACAGACATTCTGGCTATTGAGGGAGTGCAGTGTAGGTTCTCGAGGTCAATTCCCGGAATGGCGAGACTATCTTATGCTGAAAGATTGGAGTGACTGGGCTTGTATACCCTTGAGTTCAGAAGGCTGAGAGGGGATCTGATTGAGACGTATAAGATTATTAAAGGATTGGACACTCTGGAGGCAGGAAGCATGTTTCTGCTGATGGCTGACTCCTGAAGCAGAGAACACAGTTTAAAAATAAGGGGTAGGCCACTTAGAACAGAGTTGAGGAGAAACTTCGTAATCCAGAGAGTGGTGGGTATATGGAATGCTCCACCCCAGAGGATGTGGAGGCCAAATCACTGGATACTTTCAAGGAAGAGTTGGATAGAGCTCTTAAGGATAGTGGAATTATAATTATATTTGACAATGTCTCTCCATGTTTTGTGTGGTGTGTGAGATTTGCTGCCACAACAGGGTTTATACCCTCTCGGGGAGATATCTCAGCCTATCGCCACACTGAATCAGGGTTTTATTGTCTGGAATCTTGGAAATCAGTGTCGGAAGGAGGGGAAAGCCATCATGTGGGGCTGGGGAGACACAATCATTGTGGCAAGTTGATATAGTATGTAAGTGGTCATAAAGATAACAGGCGATATGAAGAGATGCTGGGCTGAGAGGCAATGACGGAGAGAATCCACAATGTTTGGGGAACTGGAGAGTGTGTTGAATAGGACAATCAGAGCTCAGACAAAAGAGATACAGGTGGATAGAAGAGGTGGAAGAGGACAGGAGGATGCAAATTGATAGCATTAGGATGAAAAGCAGTTGTGGAGTAGAGAGACAACTGTGAAGGTGAGACGACTGATGAGATAAATTCACAGAAGCTATGGAGGGCTAATGAGGGGAAGTGGCATCTGGAAGAGACATAATAGTGGAGAGTTTAGGCAAAGGCAATTTATAGGAGAAAGTGAGGACTGCAAGCACTGTGGATCAGAGTCAAAAAGTGTGGTGCTAGAAAAGCACAGCAGGTCAGGCAGCATCTGAGGACTAGGAGAGTAGATGTTTCGAGCAAAAGCCCTTCATCAGGAAATGAGGGACTGGTGCAAGGGGGCTGAAAGATAAATGGGAGATGGTTGCTAGATAGATAAATGGAAGCTAGATAGGAATGTATAGGTAGATGGAGTTTGTGGAATTATGGTGACAGGTTGGAAAGGAAGGTTGTGAATGTAGATGGGCAGGTATGACAGTTCAAGAGGGTTGGATCTGGGAAAAGGTGGTGAGAGAGGAAAGAAAGAAACTGGTGAAATCTACATTGATCCCATGTGGTTGGAGACGTTCTTCCTCCAGGCATCGGGTGGTTAGAGTTTCGCAGTGGAGGACGCCCAGGACCGGCATGTTCTTGGTGGAGTGTGATGGTGAGTTTAAGTGTTTGGCCACAGGGTGGTGGGGTTGTTTAGTGTGTGTGTCCCTGAGTTGAGGGTGGTTTGGTGGGGGATGTGGACTGGACAATGGAGTCGTGGAGGGAATGGTCTCTGCAGAATGCAGATAGGGATGGAGAAGGAACTATATTCCTGGTAGTGTGATCTGTTTTCTCGGTGGTGAAATTGGTGGAGGATGATGCATTGTCTCCGGAGGTTGGTGGGGTGGAAGGCATGGACCGGGGGTGGGTTCTATCCTTGTTCAAGGACTGAGGGTGTGGGAAGTGAGGGGATTTGGGTTGAGAAACAGATCACACATGGTTGAATGGTGGAGCAGCCCAGATGGGTCAAGTAGCCTATATCATTTCAGGTCAGGATTCATGCTAATGGGAAGACACAGAATTGGTTTTCCAACTGTTTTCCAACCCCTGAAATGCAGTTGTATAGGTAACAGAACTTCATGTTTAAAGATAGAGAGCAGTTTTTACCCTCAAGCACCACGTCGAGAAACAAGTTCAAGGTTCTTCCCCCAAACTCCACATCCCATAGATTCCTTGCACACTGTGTTCAGCTGAACATAGCTCCTCAGTAGCTCAGCCAGCAGCTCCCTCATTCCAGAGATTTGAGAGCAAAATCCAGGTTAACTCTCTCCATACAGTACAGAGAGAAAAACCTGCATTCATACGATACCTTTCTTGATGTCAGGATGCCCCAAAATTCTTCATAGCCAATGAAGTGATAGAATGCCTAGACGCCCCTCAACACTTTCTTTACAATCTGAGCAACTAGCAGACTTATGTACGGAAGTGGGATTGGTAGATGTCTCGAGGCATCTCCATCATGTGACGAGGGACATTCTGTTATTTTTTAATCTGCACAAATGTCGTATTAGGATCGATCTTTTCGGAACTTCTGTGTTATCCTTTGATTCGGTAATATCTTGTACAATTGGAAATATTACTATTTCTGACTATGCTGCAGTATATACAGGGATTGAGGTTCAGGGCAATGTCACAGGCTCTTGACACTGGCAAATGGACCCCTTCATTCTTAAGGACAGTAAGTTCATCAAATAATTCTTTAATGAATTCAGATATGGCCAGTAACTCATTTATTCTTTGGGAGACAGCGAAGACGTGTGCAAGAGGATAATTATTTCTTATTCTGCCAGACAGAAATGACAGAAGAGGGAGCAGCAATGCCTGCTTGAGGCACGGCTAAAAACAGCAGGGAAGGTATATTATGATCGGCCCTCAGTGGCTAAGCTGCAGTGGGTTACAGCTCTTCAGTCCACCTTGAACTCCACGCTCACGCAGACAGAAAGGAACGAACTTTCTTTGACAAAACAAAGAGTGTCAGAGCATGGTGACAAGCCGGGCAAGTACCTCACATTTCTTGCCAGGAGAAGTAATGCCCCCTAAACGATTACCTCAAATAGGGACAGGACTGGAATGGTTATTTGCAATTCTAAAAAGATCAATGCTGCATTTTGGCAATTTTATTTTGAACTATACCAGTCTGAACGTTGTGAGTGTTAAGATGGAGTCCTTCTTTAAGAACCTTCCAGGCATTACCTCCGAACAGGCATCTTTCCTCAATGCCCCTTTAACAGAGCAAGAGATTCAGGAGGCTGTGAAGCAGACGCAGAGTGGGAAGGTGCCTAGCCCTAACAATCTTCCTACTAAGTTTTACAAAGAAATTAGAAATAAATGTGAGACATATGTAATTATTTGTACAGCCACGATCGCCTCCCGAAATCCTCAAGAGAGACTAATATTTCTCTTAGCCTTAAGAAAGGGAAGACCCCAGAGGAATGTGCCTGCTATAGGTCCATCTCACATTTAAATGCTGATTTTAAAGTCTTGTCCAAGGATCTTGCATTAAGTTTGGAAACTGTGCTGCCTTCCATTGTTAGAGACGACCAGACTGGTTTTATAAAAGCCCGTAGATCCTCCAATAATATCAGGATGTTACTGAATATGATTCAAGTGTGTCAGCAGCAGTTGGTTCATGGATTAGTGATCTCCTTGGATGCAGAAAAGGTATTTGATTGGGTCAAGTGGCCATATCTATTTTCATACCCTTGAACGATCTGGTGTTTGGGAGGTTATCTGCAGGGATCCTCATATAGCTGCCCCGGAAGTTGGATCAAAATCTCAAAATGTCACCTTATATGCGGATGATATTCTTGTCTTTTTGTGGAATCCAGAGGTCTCTGTACCCCATTTGATACAATGTATCAAGTCATTTGGCACCTTCTTGGGTTATAAGATTAATTTCTCAAATCCGGAGGCTTTGCCAATGTGGGAGGGTTTACAAGAATATCTGATGTGCAGGGTGAATCACAGTTCACCTTTAAATGGTCATAGTGGATTTCTTTGTTTTGGCATCTTTGTTAGTCTTGTTTTTGGTCAGTTTCTTAAGGGCAATTTTGCCCATTTCCTTCACAGCATTAAGCAAGATTTTTCCCAATGTGAGGTGTTTCCAATATCCTGGCTAGGCTGATTGGCTCTCATTAAAATGAATGTCCTTCCCCATTTGCTATATCCTGAACGAATTCAGCCCTTGGTTTCTCCTCAGCAAACATTCTAGAAGCATAATAGTTGGTTTAGTTCCTTTATCTGGCACCATAGGCGGCCACTCATTAAGTTTGCTAAATTCTGCTTGGCCCATGGGTTGGAGACAGTCGACCTCCCGATAAAAAAGATCTCTATTATCTTTTGTTAGCGACTGGGCTTGTGAGGATCTGGCAGCGGTATGGCTAGATATTGAGGCCTTCCAGGCAAAATGCCCCCTCATTAGCCTGTTGTTTTTAGATAAATTGAAGAGAGTTCCGGAATATTGTCATAATCCTACAATTATAAATACTGTCAAAGCATGGAGGGCAACTTGGCAGAATGAGGATAATATATTCAAAAGGTCTTTCTTACCTTTATAGCTGGTATGCCAGGTTTTCAGTTGGGGATAATGGACCCCGTGTTTAAGCCTTGGGGAGCTATTGGAATCTCCTGTCTGGATGTTTTATGTGAAGGTGAAATAATGATGTCCTTGGACCAAATCACCCCTAAGTATGGTTTGGCTGGCAGTGAACTTTTTTGTTTTATTCAGGTCAGGGATTGTATTCAAAAAAGGACTATGCTTTTGACCGACTCCTACAGATCTGTCACAGAAGAGAGGGCGCTTTCTGCTCTGATTGACTTCTCTGTGAGTACTGTTTATCATATATTCAGAAGTAATCTTTCAGAAGACGTTGAGCGGCTTTGTGGGTTCTGGGAGAGAGAGCTCAGGGTTGAGATGTCTATGGAGACATGGGAGGACATTTGTGCAAATGCGAGAAAGGCTTCAATCTGTGACAGGACCCTTGCCATGCAGGTAAAGATTCTACACAGGGCCCATTTGACCCCAGAGCATCTCACAAAATTTAAGGTGGGAGTATATGCCCTTTGTCCTAAATGTAAAGTAAGTATCGGGATTCTCACTCATTGTCAGTGGTCTTGCATCAGGCAGATATTGGAGTGCTGTGGCAGGAGTAATAGAGAGGTTCTTGGGAATCGAAGTCTCTCTTCTCGTGGCCCTCCTTAATTTTTTTCTTTAGACGATTATGGGAAAAAAATCTTAATATTCTCACTTTTCGTGTGAGGAACAGAATTGTGATGTGTTGGACCTCTGAAACCCCCCAGAGTCACTGTTAGTTTGGTGTCGGCTAATTATGGAACATATTCCTTTGGACTTTCTTATGAATATGGTTTGCCGAAAAACTGAAAATTTGTACAAGATATGGCCACCCTTTTGGATTACCTGGATGTAGATTTATCTGCCATCTTAACTAGGGCTTTTGTGTTACCATAACAATCTGATTTCGTGAACTTGATGCCTTTGAAGGAAGAATTTCAAATAAATTTATGTGTAATACTCAATGCTCTCGGCGGTTGAGAGCTAATGTTTCCTTGCGCTGAGCTGTTTTATTTATTTATTTGTTTATTGCATTCACTGATTTCTTCAGTTTGCACCTGAGAAAAGTTGTGTTTTGTTTGCATTCTTGTTTCTTTTTTTTATTTATATATATATATATATATATATATATATATAGAGAGAGAGAGAGAGAGAGAGACAGAGATAGTAGCGTTTTTTGTTGGTTTATTTTGGTTGTAATTTTGTAATTTTACAAAAATATCTACTTCTTTCAATAAAAATATCTGGAAAAATATAAAAGAAAAAGGACTGAAGGGGCAATGTTTTCAAAGAAACTGCCATAGGTAGTGGTGGTGACTGGTAAAATTACAAAGTTAAAAGGCACTTGGATAAGTATATGAGTAGAAAGGGTTGAGAGGGTAAGAGCCAAATGCTGACAAATAGGACTAGATTAATTCAGGATCTCTGATTTGCATGGACAAGTTAGATCATAGGGTCTGTTTCTTTGCTAAACGTCTCTGTGACTCTGACTCTATAACTGAAATGAGGAGGAATTTCTTCAACCAGAGGGTGTTTAATCTGTCGAACTCATTGTTATAAAATGATGTGGAGACCAAGTCATTGAGTGTGTTTAAGACAGAGATGGATAGCTTCTTGATTAGTAAAGGGACCAGGGTTACAGAGAGTAAGCAGGAGAATGGGAACTGAGAAATATATCAGCCATGATCAAATGGTGGAGGAGACCCGGGGTGGTTTTCAGAGATGCAACACATCACATTTCTTTGACCTCATTCCGCTGCTGCATCTTATAGTCAACAGAGGGGAAGCCTGCAACTGGATATATTAGTGACTGTCTTATATTTATAACTGCCAGTCACTGTCACAAGTGATTGAATGGATTAGGGACCCTGTCAAGCTCCTGAATAACCTATTGAATACCTCAAATAAAAAGACTGGAATTTGCAAAGCACTTTTAATGACATCTCAAAGCTTCTTACAGTCTATGAAGTATTTCAAAATTGTATTTAATGTTGCAAAATGGAACATAAAGCAGCCAGTCTGTACAGAGCAAGCTCCCATAAACAGCAATGTGAACACATCATCTAATCGATTTGGTGTTGTATGGGGGATAGACATTGGCCATGGGACCTTTTTTATATTCACCGCTACCTGAGGTTTTGATCAAAGTGTCATTGAATGGAGTGCAGTCCCAATACTGCAGCACTACCCCAGTACTGATCTCAAGTGCCAGTCTGGGTTTTTATCATCACGTCACACACTGCAAGCTCAGACATCCACATTCCTCTCCAAAGTATTATTGTACAGTGTCTCAACACCGTAAATACGATGCTTTAATTTGTAAATATGATGCCGTAAGACAGGATCTGAGGAGCATAAGTTGGGAGCATAGGCTGTCAGGGAAGGATGTCGTGGAAATGTGGAACTTTTTCAAGGAACAGATACGACGTGTCCTTGATATGTATGTACCTGTCAGGCAGGAAAGAGATGGTCGTGTGAGGGAACCTTGTTTGACGAGGGAGGTTGAATGTCTTGTAAAGAGGAAGAAGGAGGCTTACATAAGGTTGAGGAAATAAGGTTCAGACAGAGCATTGGAGGGATACAGGATAGCCAGAAGGGAGCTGAAGAAAGGGATTAGGAGAGCTAAGAGAGGGCATGAAAATTCTTTGGCGGATCGGCTCAAGGTTAACCCCAAGGCATTTTATGCATATGTGAGAAACATGAGAATGACGAGAATGAGGGTAGGTCCGATCAAGGACAGTAGTGGGAGACTGTGTATTGAGTCGGAAGAGATAGGAGAGGTCTTGAATGAATACTTTTCTTCAGTATTTACAAACGAGAGGGACCGTATTGTTGAAGAGGAGAGTGTGAAACGGACTGGTAAGCTAGAAGAGATACTTGTTATGAAGGAAGATGTGTTGGACATTTTGAACAATTTGTGGATAGACAAGTCCCCAGGCCTGACGGGATATATCCTAGGATTATGTGGGAAGCAAGAGAGGAAATTGCAGAACCGTTGGCAATGACCTTTTCGTCTTCACTGTCAACGGGGGTGGCACCAGGGGACTGGAGAGTGGCGAATGTTGTGCCCCTGTTCAAAAAAGGGAATCGTGATAACCCCGGGGATTACAGGCCAGTTAGTCTTACTTCGGTGGTAGGCAAAGTAATGGAAAGGGTACTGAGGGATAGGATTTATGAGTATCTGGAAAGACACTGCATGATTAGGGACAGCCAGCACGGATTTGTGAGGGGTAGGTCTTGCCTTACAAGTCTTATTGAATTCTTTGAGGAGGTGACCAAGCATGTGGATGAGGGTAGAGCAGTGGATGTAGTGTACATGAATTTTAGTAAGGCATTTGACAAGGTTCCCCATGGTAGGCTTATGCGG
Source organism: Chiloscyllium punctatum (assembly GCF_047496795.1). Lineage (NCBI taxonomy): Eukaryota > Metazoa > Chordata > Chondrichthyes > Orectolobiformes > Hemiscylliidae > Chiloscyllium > Chiloscyllium punctatum. Next base: position 22,259,107 of record NC_092768.1, on the reverse strand, counting down.
AGAGTCTGGAGGCATGGGATAGAGGGAAATTTGGCCAGTTGAATAGAAAACTGGCTAACTGGTCGAAGTCAGAGAGTGGTAGTAGATGGTAAATATTCAGCCTGGACCCCAGTAACAAGTGGAGTTCCACAGGGATCTGTTCTGGATCCTCTGCTGTTTGTAATTTTTATTAATGACTTGGAAGAGGGGGTTGAAGGGTGGGTAAGTAAATTCGCAGATGATACGAAGATTGGTGGAGTTGTGGATAGTGAGGAGGGCTGTTGTCGCCTGCAAAGGGACTTAGATATGATGCAGAGCTGGACTGAGGAGTGGCAGATGGAGTTCAACCCTGTCAAGTGTGAGGTTGTCCATTTTGGAAGGACAAATAAGAATGCGGAATATAGGGTGAACGGTAGGGTTCTTAGTAAGGTGGAGGAGCAGAGGGATCTTGGGGTCTATGTTCATAGATGTTTGAAAGTTGCCACTCAGGTGGATAGAGCGTGTAAGAAGGCCTATGGTGTATTCGTGTTCATTAGCAGAGGGATTGAATTCAAGAGTCGTGAAGTGATGTTGCAGCTGTACAGGGCCTTGGTTAGGCCACATTTGGAGCACTGTGTGCAGTTCTGGTCACCTCACTTTAGGAAAGATGTGGAAGCTTTGGAGAGAGTGGAGAGAGTGCAGAGAAGATTTACCAGGATGTTGCCTGGAATGGAGAATAGCTCATACGAGGACAGGTTGAGAGTGCTAGGCCTTTTCTCATTGGAATGGTGTAGGATGAGGGGTGACTTGATAGAGGTTTTGTAAGATGATCAGAGGAACAGATAGACCATCAGAAACTTTTTCCCTGGGTACAACAGAATGTTACAAGGGAACGTAAATTTAAGGTGAAGGGTGGAAGGTATGGGGGGATGTCAGGGGTAGGTTCTTTACCCAGAGAGTGGTGGGGGCATGGAATGCGCTGCCTGTGGGAGTGGAAGAGTCAGAATCATTGGCGACCTTTAAGCGGCAATTGGTTGGTGCTTAAGCTAGGATAAATATTCGGCACAACATCGTGGCCTGAAGGGCCTGTACTGTGCTGTATTGTTCTATGTTCTATGTTCTAACACAGGTCACTGCACAACACTGCTGTTCACAAATCTCCAGTCAGAAAAACACACTTCCATCACACTCATCAATCTTCTTTGTCACTTCCTCAAAAAACTCACTGAGGTTTGTCAGGTGTCACCTCTCCTCTGCTTTGCCATTCAATAAGATTATAGCTAATCTGAGCACTCTCAAATTGACTTTCTGGCCTGAATTCCATAACTTTTGATTTCCTTCCTTGTTAAGAATCTGTCCATCTGAGCCTTGTATATCCTGAATGACCCAGCCTCAACAGCCCTCTGCAGCTTCAAATTCCACACAAGCACAGAGAATGCTGGAGAAACTCAGCAGGTCTGGCAGCAGCTGAGGTGTGCGAAATGTTTCAAATCCAGCGTGACTCTCGTTCAGATCTGCTTGTGTCTGTCCAGTGGGAGGGTGTAGAAACATGTTGATTTCTGTGACGGGTTAGACAGGCTTCAGAGTCCCTTTCTCACCACAGAGGCACAGCCCTGCAATGTAAAAGGGAATTCAAGAAGATAACATGGAGTCCTTGGTCAGCAGTGGGGAAGTTAATGCCTCAGCCTACTTGAAACCTAATTCATCAACCCTTTGAAATGATCTGGAAGAATCTGCATTTCACTGCCAATCACAAGGTTTCCTACAAAAATAAAAAATGCTCGAGAAACTGGAGCAGTGTCACTGGACCGAAATGTTGTCTCTTCTTTCTCTCCACTCGCGCTACCAGATTGCTGATTCTCACCAGCAATTTCTGTTTTTGTAGCATCCTTGGCAGTGAAAATTGAAGTTTGTAACACACCTAGTGTTCAACAAACAAAGAATTACAAATGCTGGAAACCTGAAACAAAATAGAGATTGATTGAGAAAATATTTTCTCTGCACAACTGCTGCCAGACCTGTGCCTGGAACAGACCAACACAGAACGTTGCTGTAAAACTCATCACAAAAGTCCTCATTCACTGTCACCTTGTCAAATTCATCTTCATGTTATGATTAGATTAGATTCCCTACAGTATAGAAACAGGCCCTTTGGCCCAACACTCCACACCGACCCTCCAAAGATTAACCCACCCAGACCCATTCCCCTATATCTACCCCCAACTAACTCACCTAACATTATGGGCAACTCAGCATGGCCAATTCACCTAAATGGACATCTTTGGATTGTTGGAGGAGACCGGAATACCCACAGGAAACCCACGCAGACACAGGCTGTCGCCCAAAGTTGGAATTGAACCTGGATCCCGTGAGGCAGCAGTGCTGACCACTGAGCCACCATGCCGCCCTGGCATTATCACTGGCATTTCACTCCATGGGCTTTGATTTTAATTCTAATTCTTCCAGGTGACAATTTCTCAAAAGCATTTTCCAAGTTCAGGATCAAATTCCCTCTGAATCCTAATTGTGTCTTCAGTCAAAAACTCAATCAACTGAATGGTTTCAAACATGGTTAAATATTATATGATCATGACATAAATGATCAGTTCACTCATCACTTTCAAATCTGAGATTTTCAAATTTTCCAATTTTATGAAAGAGAAGTAACATTCTGGGCAATAGTTACAAACCTGAACAAACCAAGACCAGTTTCTCAATGTTATTACATCATGTTGTTGCTCAGAAAGCATGTGGTTTTTTGGCTTTCATTAACAGGGGGATTGAGTTTAAGACCCATGAGATCTTGCTGCAGCTGTATAAAGCTTTCGTCAGACCACACTTGGAATACTGTGTCCAGTTCTGGTCGCCCTATTATAGGAAAGATGTGGATGCATTGGAGAGGGTTCAGAGGAGGTTTACTGGGATGCTGCCTGGAATGGAGGGCTTATTTTACGAAGAGAGGTTGACTGGGCTCGGACTTTTTTCATTGGAAAAAAGAAGGAAGAGAGTGGACCTAATTGAGGCGTACAAGATAATGAGAGGCATAGGTAGAGTTGATAGCCAGAGATTTTTTCCCAGGGCAGAAATTGTTAAAACGAAGTGTCATAGTTTTAAGCTGTTTGGTGAAAAGTATAGAGGGGATGTCAGAGGCGGGTTCTTTACGCAGAGAATTGTGAGAGCATGGAATGCGTTGCCAGCAGCAGTTGTGGAGGCAGGGTCATTGGGGATATTTAAGAGACTGCTGGACACGCATATGGTCACAGAAATTTGAGGGTTCGTACATGAGGTTGACCTCACATGAGGATCAATGTTCGGCACAACATCGTGGGCTGAAGGGCCTGTTCTGTGCTGTACTGTTCTATGTTCTATGTATGGGGTATACATTGTTGACACATGGTGGAAGTCTAAAGAAGATCGATCTGACATTTTTATTTTGATTGAGCCCAGTCCTCCCTGGAAAGACTCCACTGACCCTGCAGTGAAATGATTTGGTATCCCACCTGGAAAGACTCCCCTGAGCCCAGTCTGAGACCCACTGACTGATTCATCTCCAACACCGTCATGTAGAGCCACCTCCCGCCTGTGGAGCAACATTACAGGCAGGAAGGTCCCCGGGTTCCTGCTGCTCACAGCTCATTCTACCCAGTCAGTCCCTCTCTACAATTGAGCTTCTCTTTGTTTCTTCTCTCCCCCTCCCTCTTTCCCCCAGACTCAGACCGACCCCCATCAGTTTACAGCTGGCAGGAGGCAGGGGGACGGGGTGAAATTATAGGATGATTCTGTCAGTGCCCTTTAATCCTGCAGATTGTCAGCGGGGCGGAGTTTTTCCCACTGTGATTCCATCCCGGATTGAAGAAGGGAAAGATCCTCTCAGTGAAAGTGTGGGTGAAAGTGTGGAGATGGGACATGGTGTCCACATTGTAAAATGACACCTGTCCACCCTCATAGTCCAGGAAAACCCCGATCTTCTGGGGATTCACACTCGGGTAGAGGCGGGTCAATGAGGGTGGGGTGGTGGCAAAATAACCACATCCAGGTCCCAGCCACACAATCCAGAATCCGGTCTCCGGGCTCGGGGTGACCCACCCTTTCCTCTTCACAGACTCTCGGGCCACTCCCAGACTCCACTCCATCTTCTCCCCCACCTCCACCTCCCAGTAATGTCTCCCTGATGTGAATCCCTCTGATACCAGGACGAAAGGCCAGGAATCAAATCTCTTCGGGGAGTCAGGGAGCGGCTGCTCTGTGTCTCCGAGTCTCACACTGGTCCGGTCCTCAGAGAGGATGTGCCGGGGATGGGCTGTGTTCGAATCCAGAGTCAGAGAGGCTGGAGCTGGGGGAGAGATCAAATAACACCGTCAGGGAAAGTGAGCAGGTAGTGAGGGGCGCAGGGAGTGAGGGGCTGAGCGAAAGAGGGGAGTGGGAGTGAAGGGGAGATAGGGCGAGTCTGGAAAAGGGGAGTTGATGGAGGGGAGGGACAGGGAAAGAGGAGTGAGTGAGGGAGAGTGCAGTGAGTGATGAGAGTGGAGGAATGAGGAGGAAGGATGAGTGAGGCAGAGGGCTGGGGAGGGAGGAGTAAGGGAGGGGAGGTGAGAAGGCTCATTTGGAGGAGAGTGGGTGGGGAAATGAAGTGCACAGGAAGAACAGAACCCTAAACCTAACCCTATCGCAGGATGGAGGGCAAGGTTAAAAAGAGGGGGAGAGTGAGTAGATGTGGGATAGAGGGTGGAAAGTGAGGAGATGTGGGAGTGAGAGGAGAGGAGAGTGAAGAGGTGGTATAAGAGAGAGAAGTGTAGAGAATGGGGGGGATCCTCAGAGGGGGAATGAGCAATGGAAGGGTTGAGTGCCCAGGTGAGAGCAGTGGGAAGGGGTATCCCTCGGGATAGGATCATCTGGGGAGCCAGGAGGAGTGGGGAGAAATGAGGAAAGTGTGATGGTCGTGGCAAGGGGAAGTGTGGTGGAGAGGATAAACTAAAACAGAAGGTGAGGGGAAAGCAAGGGGCAGAGAATGTGGCATACATCGAGGGAGATGAAGCACACAGGGGTGGGGAAGGAGAGTGAGGGGAGAGCAACAGGGTATTGGACAGCATAGTGGAGTGTCAGATGGTGGGGGCCAGGAGGGGGAGGGGAGAGTGATGAGCAGAGTGAGGGGCACAGGAGAGGTGGGGGAGATTGAAGGGGTTAGTCAGACTGAACGGTATGGACAGAGTTGGGAAGGCAGCGTGAGGGAGAGAACAGAATGAGAGAGAGAGGGATGGGACATGGACTGGAAGGGGAGATGGCTGGGTCCAGGAAGAGACAAATTAAGAGGGAAGGATGAGTAGGAGAATGTAGGTGACAAAATGGGGAAGGGAAAGTGAGAGAAAGGGATGAATGAGAGGAAGGGGAGAATGCTGGGAAAGTGAGCATGAGGAGTGTGATAACAAGAGGAAGGGAGCACGTGGAGGAATGGAAAAGAAGATTGGGGCAGGTGGGGATAGAAGTGGAAGGTGGGTGAATGCAAGGGAAAGAGGAGAACGAAGTGATGTGAATGGGTGGGAAGGGGGACAGTGAGGGGAGGCAGGAGAGATGGGCAGCAAGGCAGTGGGGAGACTAAGGGAGCATAGAGTGGAGTTGCATTTGTAGGGGAAGGTTTATGGAAGGGGAAGGGGAGCATCAAGGAGAATGGGAGAAAATGAGGGAAGTTTTTTAATTTCAGGAGAGGGAATGAAAGAGTGAAGACATGGAGTAAGTGATGGAGGAGGGAATGATTGGAAGCTGAATAAGGATATGGGAGAGGGTATGGAGGTTTTTTGAGGGGATGTGACTGTTTGGGATGGGGTAGGAGAGAGTGAGTGACAGTATAGAATGGGAGGGTGACAACAGGAAGTCTGCAAAATAAGTGGACATTAGAGGTTTGGAATTCGGGAGAGTGAGTGGAATGGTTGAGGGATGGAAATGCAGTGAGTGAGGGGAAGAGAGAAAGGGTGTTGAGAGTGAGGAGGAAGGGATGGCTGAGCTGGAGGGGAGAAATACAGGTTCACTGTCCCCTTTAGCTCAAAGGGGAAAGGGTGTCTTCACACGGAAGATGGTCGAGTAAAAGCAAGGACTGAAGATGCTGGAAACCAGAGTCTAGATTAGGGTGGTGCTGGAAACGCACAGCAGATCAAGCAGCATCCGAGGAGCAGGAAAATCGACGTTTCAGGCAAAAACCCTTCATCAGGAATAGAGGCAGGGTGCCTGCAGAGTGAAGAGATAAATGAGAGGGGGAATGGAGGTGGGGAGAAAGTAGCATAGAGTTCAATAGGTGAATGGGGATGGGGATGGTGGTGATAGGTCAGAGAGGAGGGTGGGGGAAGGTCGAAAAGTGTACAACGTGTGAATGGGGGTGGGGATGAAGTTGATATATCAGAGAGGAGGGTGGAGTGGATAGGTGGAAACGAAGATAGGTAGGTAGGACAGGTCATGGGGACGGTGCTGAGCTGGAAGGTTGGAGCTGGGGTGAAGTGGGAGATGGGGAAATGAGGAAACTGGTTAAATCCACATTGATGCCCTGGGGTTGGAGTGTTCCGACGCAGAAGATGAGGCATTCTTCCTCCAGGCGTCAGGTGGTGAGGGAGCAGCAGTGGAGGAGGCCCAGGACCTGCATGTCCTCAGCAGAGTGGGAGGGAGAGTTGAAATGTTGGGTCACAGGGAGGTGGTTGATTGGTGCTAGTGTCCTGGAGATGTTCCCTAAAGTGCTCTGCTAGGAGGCATCCAGTCTCCCCAGTGTGGAGGATACCACATCGGGAGCAACGGATACAGTAAATGATATTGGTGGATATGCAGGTAGACCTTTGATGGATGTGGAAGGTTCCTTTGGGGCCTTGGATGGAGTTGAGGGCACAGGTTTTGCAATTCCTGCAGTGGCAGGTGAGGGTGCCAGGAAGGGAGGGTGTGCTGTTTGGGGCGTGGACCTGACCAGGTAGTCACAGAGGGAACGGTCTTTGCGGAAAGCACCAATGGGTGGGGAGGGAAATAAAACCCTGGTGGTGGGGTCCGTTTGGAGGTGGCGGAAATGTCGGCGGATGATGTGGTTTATGCAAAGGTTAATAGGGTGGAAGATGAGCACCAGGGGGGTTCTGTACTTGTTACAGTTGGAGGGGTGGGTTTTTTTGTGGGCTGAGGGGCGGGATGTTTTTCAGATGCGCTGGAGGGCATCTTTAACCACATGGGAAGGGAAATTGTGGTCTTTAAAGAAGGGAGGCCATCTGATGTGTTCTGTGGTGGAACTGGTCCTCCTGGGAGCAGATAAGGCGGAGGCGGATAAATTGGGAATATGGGAAAGCATTTTTGCAGGAGATGGAGTAGGAAGACATGTAATCCAGGTAGCTGTGCTAGTCGGTGGGTTTGTAACAAATGTCGGTGTCAAGTCAGTCGTCATTAATGGAAACGGAGAGATCCAGGAAGGGAAGGCAGGTGTCAGAGATGGTCAAGGTGAATTTAAAGTCGGGGTGGAATGTGTTGGTGAAGTTGATGAATTGCTCAACCTCCTCACGGGAGCGCGAGGTTGCGCCAATGCAGTCATCAATGTAGTGGAGGAAGAGGTGGAGAGTGGTGCCGGTGAAACTACAGAAGATGGACTGTTCTACGTAGCCAACAAAGAGACAGGCATAGCTGGGGCCCATACGGGTACCCTTGGCTACCCCTTTGGTCTGGAGGAAGTGGGAGGATTTGGCAGAGGCTGAGGACCAGTTCAACCAAACAAATGAGAGTGTCAGTGGAAGGGTACTGTGGGGGACGTCGGGAGAGGAAGAACCAGAGGGCTTGGAGGCCCTGGTCATGGCGGATGGAGGTGTAGAGGGATTGGATATCCATGGTGAAGATGAGGCATTGGGGGCTGGGAAACGGAAGTCTTGGAGGAGGTGGAGTGTGTGGGTGGTGTCTCGAATGTATTTGGGGCGTTCCTGGACTAGGGGGGGGATAGGACAGTGTCGAGGTATTTAGAGATGCATTTGGAGGGGCAGGAGAATACTAAGGCGATGGGTCGGGCAGGTTGACCAGGCTTGTGGATCTTGTGAAGGAGATAGAACCGGGCAGTGCAGGGTTCCCAGTCTATGAGTTTGGAAGCTGTGGGTGGGAGATGTCCTGAGGTGATGAGGTTCAGTACGGTCTGGGAGATGTGGTTTGATGATGAGGGGTGGGGTCATGGTCGAGGGGGCGGTAGGAGGAGGTGTCTTCAAGTTGGCATCTGGTGTCAGCGGTGTAAAGGTCAGTGCGCCAGACTACCACTGCACCCCCTTTATCTGCTGCTTTGATGGTGAGGTCGGGATTGGAGCAGAGGGAGTGGAGGGCTGCGCATTGTGAGGGTGAGAGGTTGGAGTGGGGGGGGGGCGTTGATAGGTTGAGGCGGTTAATGTCTCGGCGGCAATTGGAAACGAAGAGGTCGAGGGCAGATCATAGGCCAGTGCGGGGTGTCCAGGTGGATGGAGTGTGCTGGAGGCCGGTGAAGGGGTCCTCGGAAGGTGGGCAGGAATCCTGATTGTGAAAGTAAGCTCGGAGGTGGAGTCGGCGGAAGAATTGTTCAATTTCACAGCGTGTATTAAATTCACTGATGCGTGGATGGAAGGGGATAAAGGTGAGACCTTTTCTGAGGACTGATCGTTTATCCTCAGATGAGGTAGAGATCGGGGGAAAGGTGAAAACTTGGCAGGGCTGGGAGCTAGGACCTGGTGAAGGTGTGGAGCTGGGAGTGGGGGCAGAGCCTGTAACTGGAGTGGGGTGTCGTGTTAGGGGGAATGGGGGTGGAGTCATGAGCAGGGGTGGTGTTCCCCTCAGGGTTCTGGTGGGCAGGGATGGTAACAGTGGGATCTGTGGGGGGCGTGTCAGCAGAATGCAGGTGAGTGGCGTTGGTGTGGACAGAAGTGGTGGTGAACATGGCAGTGGGGCTGTGGAAGTCACTCAGCGTGTGACATCAGCGATGATGTGAGGGGCAGAAGTGATGTCATGTGTTGTGCATGAGGAATTGTGAGGGGCAGAAGTGGCTGTGGGAGTGGCCATGCCATTGGCTTGAAGTGTTCCGAGGCAGAAGATGACGCATTCTTCCTCTAGCCATCGGGTGGTGATGGAGTGGCAGTGGAGGAGGCCCAGGACCTGCATGTCCTCGGCAGAGTGGGAGGGGGAGTTGAAATGTTGGGCCACAGGGCGGTGGGGTTGATTGGTGCAGGTGTCCCAGAAATGTTCCCTAAAGTGCTCTTTTATGAAGTGTCCACACTCCCCAATGTCGAGGAGACTGCATCGGGAGCAACAGTTACAATAAATAATATTGGTGGATGTGCAGGTAAAACTTTGATGGATGTTGCATTTTTTTCGGACAAACCAGGCCAGAGTAGTACAGTTGATGGTGTGGGCCTGGGGGGCTGTTACTGAATGGGAGGCCTGGGGGTGCAGGTATATGGTTCTTTGGAGTGGAGTTGCAGGGAGACACGGTGGTGAAGAGAGAGTATGGCACGCTTGCCTTCATTGGTCGGTGCGTTGAGTATTGGAGTTGCGATGTCATGTTGTGGCTGTGCGGCACACTGGAGTGTGATTCTGGTCACCCTACCATGCGGTAAGTATGTTGTGAGGCCTGAGAGTGTGGAAGGCATTTGCAGCACTGTTGCTGGGACTGGAGGGTTTGAGTTATAAGGAGTGGCTGAATCGGCTGGGGCTTTTTTCCCTGTAGCATTGCAGGCTGAGGGGTGACCTTTTAGAGATTTATAAAACCGTGAAGGGCATGGAATGGGTGAATAGCTCATGTATTTTTCCAAGAGTAGGTGACTCCAGAAATGGAGGGCTCAGATTTAAGGTGAGTTGGGAAAGATTCCAGAAGAAACTGTGAAACAACTTGTTCATGCAGAGAGTGGTATATGTATGGAATGGTCTGCCAGGGGAAGTGGTGGAGGTTGGTCTAATTACAACATTTAAAATGCATCAGGATGGCAATATGAATAGGAAGGGTTTCGCGGGATATGGACCAAATGCTGGCAAATGGGACTAGGGTCTGTTTGGGATATCTGTTCTGTGTGGACTCATTCGATGGAAGAGCCTGTTTCTATCCTGTGTGACTCTATCACTCCATCTGAATAACTTCCTAAACGTTGCAAAGATTTCTGTCTCCTTTCAGGCAGTGAGGTCCTGATGCCAACTGCGATCTTGGGTAAAAATATTATCATTAATTCCCCTTGAAAACCCCTGCTCCTTCTCTTAAATCTATGCACCTGTTATTGTCCAATCCATTCCTCATAACTTTCTACACCATCATCAGGTTCTCCCCTCAGCCTTCTCTGCTTCAATGAAAACATCTCCAGCCAATCAAGTCTGTCTTCAGAGGTGAAACGCTTCAGCCCAGGCAACATCTTGGTGAATCTCAGCTGTTCCAGACTTGCCCTGTCTCCTGTTGGATCTTCGACACACTCCTCAAAAAGATTAAGTGGAGACATTTTCAGAATTTTGTCCTGTCCATGCCCTTCACAATCTGCCTGTCCCAGTTCATCCTGGGTAGTCTGAATTCCTCTGATGTAACAACCCTTTTGTTTTTTCACTTGTCTGAGATTTGTCTGCCTGTCAGCACTTAATCTCTGACTGGTGTGGGTCAATAGTAAATTCCGGACAATGTAATCCCCAATTTTTATAAAGTTCTCCCCGTGTGGCCTCAGCGGAATGGAAAATAAGATGTTGCTAGAGTCATTGAGGTATCCAGCATGGAAACAGACCCTTCGGACCAACTCATCCAAATTAATCTCGTCCCATTTGCCAGCACTTGGACCATGTCTTTCTAAACCTTCCTGTGGTATATAAGTAAAGCAATGTTGCTTCTGAGCTAACTTACACAATTGCATAATTGTTTCAGCAAAGAGCTGAGTTCGCTAAACTTGCATGCAAAGATGAAACTATATGAAGGGAGTCAGTTAAGATTCGGACGAGCAACAATGGAATATGTTAGGGACTAGTAGATAAGGAAGATGGTAGGAAGAAAAGGGCACTGAGCCACGCCAACTCAGCAGATTGCCTTCACGTAGGCACCAGAATGAGCCAAGTTAGTATCAAGTAAGGGATAAAACAAACAAGAGTAAGGGGCGCCAGGCTTAGAGTAGTAATTAAGGGTGGAGTGCAGCTAGGCAGGAGCGGAATACAATAAAGAATAGTGATAAGTTTGACACATAATATGCGAGGCCAATGAAGTAAACGGGGAAGTACCAAGAGAGACTCAGTTAAACTGTATAAATTGGAAAGTAATTTTTGGATTGGTGTGCCTACTTGTTAGCCACCCGTTTAGCTAGAACATTTCAATAAAGTTTGCTGCTTCAGAATTTGACTCGGACTGAAATTTATTGATACGTGAGCTTTGTTCCTCACACTTCCTGTTTGTGTTCCCATCAAGATGCCCTTTAAATTTTGGAATCATACCACCACTTCCTGTGTATCGCATTGCATACATGCAGCAACCTTTGCATGAAACATTTGCCCCTTAGATCCCTTTTAAACCTTTTCCCTCTCACCTTAGACCTCTGCCCACTAGTTCTAGACTCTCCCACTCCTACCTTGTCTATTTTCCCTTTCCATGCTCCTCATGATTTTATAAACCTCAATAAGGTCACCCCTCAGCCTTTGACACTCCAGGGAAAACAGGTGCACCCGCAGAAAGTTTTCTTGGACACACATAGACACCTATCCATCCAACTTCTTAGCACAATGGAATTCCCTGTTTATGCTTGGAAAGTTAAAATTCCCTATTATTGCAACCCTATTAACCTTACAGATATCTGAGATCTCCCTGCATGTTGCTTCTCAATTTTCCACTGTCTTTTTGACAGCTTATACTACAATCCCAATGAGGTCTTTCCGAGTTAAACCCAAATAACCTCCCTGGATTGTCCCCAGGAGTATTCTCCTTAAGTACAACCATAATGTTATCTTTAATTGAAAATACCACACCCCTCCTTTCTTGCCTCCCTTTCTATCTTTACAATGACACCCTTCCCTTCCCTGAGCCACGTTTCACCACTAATAGCTATGATATTCCAATCCTGTGTTCCCAACCATGCCCTAAGTTAATCGGCCTTATCTTTCAGGCCTCTTGCATTAAATAGATGCAGTTCAATTGCTCATTCTTGCCTCATTCTCTGCTGTGCTCATGCCTCCCTTGAGTACTTGCTCCCTTTATCTACTGCACCTTATTTCTTATCTCAATATCTCTTTGAGTCCCATCAATACAATCCCTCCCCGCTTACGAGTTTAAAATCTCCCAAGTCACACGAGCAAATCTCCCTGCCAGAATATTGATCCCCCGCCAATGCAGGAATCCAGGTGCAAACCATTTGTCTTCTACAGGTCACGTCTATTCCAACAAAGGTCCCATTGGTCCAAAAATGTGAATTCTTGCTCCTTACTTCAGCTCCTTAGCCACACATCATCCTACTACTCCTACTCTCACCAGCATGTGGTACTGGGAGTAATGTAGATATTACTACCATTGAGGACCTCTTTGTAATCTCCTGCATCACTATTAGGAACAAAACAATGTATTAGTTTCCTGAGTGTCACTGAACGTTTCCACCACAACTGATATCGTCAAAACTGATGACTTTACATCATCACAATGCTGTTTCTGTGACATCACTGTTCACAGATTAATTCTCTCATTCAGAGTCAGAGAGATGTACAGCACAGAAATAGACACTTCACTCTGACTCGTCTGTACTGACCAGATATCATAATCTAATCTAGTCCCTTTTGTCAGCACTTGACCCATATCTCTCTTGAATCCATCCTCTTCATATAACCATCCAGATGCATTTTTAATGTTGTCATTGTGACAACCTCCACCATTTCCTCTGGCAGCTCATTCCATAGATGGACCATCGTTTGCATGAAAACGTTTCTCTTTAGGTCCATTTTAACTGTTTTCCCTCTCACCCTAAACCTATGCCCTCTACTCTTGACTCCCCGACCCCAAGGAAAAGACTTTGCCGATTTACCCTATCAATGCCCCTCATAATTTTGTAAACCTCTATAAGGTCACTCCTCAGCCTCTGACACTCCAAGGAAAACAGTCCCAGCCGATTCAGCCTCTCCCTATAGCTCAAGTCCTCGAATCCCGGCAACACCCTTGTCAATCTTTTCTGAACTCTTGCAAGTTTCACAATAGCCTTCCAATATGAGGGAATGTCTTCCAATGTCTCTTTGTTCAGAAACACTCCCCAGGACCTGACCATTTAGTGTGTAAATCCTGCTCAGATTTGCCTTTTCAAAGTGCAGCACCTTACATTTATCTAATTTAAAGTCTATATGATACTCCTCAGTCCATTGGCCCCATCTGATCATGATCCTGTTGTGTCATCTGCAAACTTGCTAACTGTCCTTCCTAAGTTTACAGTCAAATCACTTTTATAAGTGATGACAAGTAGTGGACACAGCCCCGATCCTTGTGGAACATCACTGGTCACAGGCCTCCAGTCTGACAAGAAACCCTCGACCACCACTCTCTGTCTTCTACTTTCAAGCCATTTCTGTATCCAAATGGCTAATTCTCCTAGTATTCCATGCAATCTAACCTTGATAACCAGTTTATCATGAGGAACCTTGTCAAATGCCTTAATGAAGTTCATTTAGATCACATTCACTGCTTTGCCCTCATCAATCCTCTTTGTAACTTTCAAAAAACAAGAGGGGATACTTCATCTAGCAAAAATGTAAATTTCAAAAGGATAAGGAGAAAAGAAAGTGTGATGGGGTACCATTGTTGATTTGGGATGCAGTAAATACAACAGCAAGAAATAATCTGAAATCAGAAGAATATAGACTCCACATGAGTGAAGGCAAGAAATAAAGTAAGAAGATTGGCAGAAATGGTCTGTAAGATTCCAAACAGTAGCAACACGGTTGGGCAGAGAATAATCAGGAGATAAAAAGTGCAAGAAACATTAAACTGGGGTGACCTTTATCAACATGTTCATTTCAACATTGAGATTAGCAGAGGGAGCCATGAGCACATAGTTTCCTGGAATATTAATATTGTGAATCCAACCATATATTTGGCTATTTTGAATCTGGTGATGTTTACTGAGGTAGGTTTAATAAATGATGAGGGTCAACACTGACATAACATGGAGGAATGGAGCATTCAGTTTGAAAGGGAGGATCTTGGTTGGGAAATAACTGTGCTAAGCTTAAACAAGGGTAATTGCAAAGGAATGAGGGCTGAGCTTGCTGGAGTGGACGAGGGAAGGCATTTGGCAGCAAAGAAATTTGAGAATCATGGCAGACGCTTAAAAGAACAGTATACGACTTACAGCAAAGATATATTTCAGTGAGAAAAAAGATTTCTAGGAAGCGGATAAGCCAGCGATGGTTAACTAGGGAAGTTAAGCACTTATGAAGCGTCATTTCGACTCAAAATGTTAGATTGCTTTCGAGGTTCACGTGAAGATTTGTAGCTTGGGTGGCTACTCATTGCTCATTTGCTCCCATATTCTCAACATTCCAAATTACATCCTTCCCTCACCTGAGGTGATAGCAGTTTTCCAGGTAACTGCTCCCTCCTGCAGGACCATCCTGTGTCTTCTCACATTCTGGACCCTTGGAAAACTGACTAAGAACATTACATTGAATAAGAAGCTTCAGATTGAATTGGACCTCTCCAAAACTTCATGGAGCAGCCATTGGGTTTACTGCTTGATCAATAGGATTACTGAAAATATTGGAACAGTCGCTTCGTGATTATAACTGCTGCCTCACAGCACCAGGGAGCTGGGTTCATTTCAGGTAACTATATGAAGTTTGTACATTCTCCCATGTCTGCATTGGTTTCCTCCCACAGTCCAAAGGTGTGCAGCTTTTGTCCATTGTGTCCAGGGAAGTGCAGGCTTGGTGGATTAGCCATGGGAAATATGGAATTAAAAGAGTATGCGAAGGCGTTAGGTCCTGGTGGGATGCTTTTCAGAGGGTCAGTATGGAGTCGATGGGTTGAATAGCCTGCTTCCACACTAGAAGGATTATGTGATTCTAACAATCTTACGAGCTGCAAGCTGGCTTTTCATCCTCCCCTTATGGAAGTTTATAAATATCTGCTTTGTTTAATATTTGACTATGTTACACTTATATATATTTTTCAGGTTCAACAGGTCTGCCAGCATCTGTGCAGAGAAATCAGAGTTAACATTTTGGATTGAGTGACGCTTCCTCAGAACTGGTGGTAGCTCGGAAATGTCAGTTTATATACAGAAGATATGGTGGGGGAGAAGGGATGAAGAGTAAATGATAGATGGGGATTGAGCTCAAAGAGAGAGAAGAGCAGTTGGACAGACAAAGGAGTGGGGTGAATAGACAATCTGGCTAGGGGGGTGAATAGCTGTTAATGGAGACTGTTAGTGGCTAACAATGGTTTGTATGTAATAGCAGACTCTGTGATAACAAGGCCTGGTTGTGTGGGTTGGGGTAAGGACATGGGAGCGCTCAGACCCCAAAGTTAGTCAATTTGATATTGGGTCTGGAAGGCTGCAGGATCCCCAAGCTGAAAGTGAGGTGCTGTTCTTCTAGCTTGCACTATTCTTCTAGCTGCTTTGGAGTACTGCAGTAAGCCTGAGGCAGAGGTATTGGTCAGGTTATGGGGTAGTGTGTTAAAAGGCATTTCAGGGTCTTTTTTGGCAAACAGAATGCAAGTGTTCTAAAGTCAACCCTTCATATCCCCAATAGAGAGGAGGCTTCACTGTGAGCAGTGAATGCAGTAGACGAGATTGTGAGAAGTGCAGGCAGGTGAAGGTGTGTTTGGCCCCTTGGATACTGAGGAAAGAGGAAGTAAATGGACAGATATTCCACTTTCAGCAGTTGCAGAGAAGGTGCTATGACACTGTGAGGGGGTGTTGGAAGTAAACAGTGTCCCAAAGGGAATGGTTCCTGCGGGAGGTGTGGTGTGTGGTGTCTGGTGGTGACATCTCACTGGAAACGGCGGAAATGGCAGCTGATGATCCTCTGGAGATGGATGCTGTTGGGATGGTAGGTAAGGACAAGGGGAACCCTATCACTGTTGCAAAAGGGAAGAGAGGGGGTAAGGGCTGAAGTGCGAGAGATGGGTTGGTCCCACTTGAGGGCCCAGAGAAATCCTCGGTTGAGGAAAAAGGTGGACATTTCAGAGGATCCCTTGTCAGAGTTAACATCATCGGAACCAATACGATGGAGACGGAATAACTAGGAGAATGGAATGGAGATTTTACAGGGAGCAGTGTGTGAGAATATAAGGCCAGGTAATTTTGGGAGTCTGTGTGTTTATTGTGGATATTAGTGGTCAATCTATCCCGAGAAATAGAAATAGAGATGTTGAGGAAGGGAAGGGCGGATTCAGAGAGCGACTGGGTGAAGATGAGAGTAACGTGGAAGTTGGAAAGAAAATCAAGAAACCTTTTTAATTCCGAATGGGAGAGGGAAGCAGCACCATGCTCAATGCCTTCACATCCAATCCTGACTTTGTTATTAAACCTGCTGATCAGGGTGGTGCTCCAATAGTCAGCAAACTGACCACTGCGTTGCAGAAACTGAGGTACCACTATCTGCTCCAATCTGCTTCTAGCCTGTGACTATATGATGGAACATCAGGCCATTGTGTGAACCACGGTCACCAACGTCATTTCATCTGGGGATCCGCCCCCACTGCAACTGCCTCCGGCTGATCGTCCCACAATCCCACACAACTCGCTTCTACCTCTTTCCCAAAACACACAAACAGGATTACCTGGGCAGACCCATTGTTTCTGCCTGCTCCTGCCTCACAGACCTCATCATTTCCTACCGTGATGCAGTCTTGTCTCCCCTGCTCCAGTCCTTGCTCACTTACAAATACCATTCCTCTGACACTTTATGTCCATTCCAAAACTTCCAGCTTATGTCTACAGCTGCTTCCTCTTTCCCTTGGATATGCAATCTCTCTTCCTGAACCATGGATTCCCCAGCACTGTAGTTGACAGGGCCCTCAACTGGGTCCAACCCATCTCTGGCATTTTAACTCTTACCCCTTCTCTTCAATCCTGCAACACTGATAAGGTTCCTCTTGTCCTTATCAACAATCCCACCAGCACCAACATCCAGAAGATCATCAACCATAATTTCTGCCACTACCAGACACATATTCCTCGCCCCTCCCTTGTCCACCTTCCACAGGGACTGTTCCCTCCAGGATGCCCTGGTCTATTCTTCCCTCACTCCCAACAGCCCCCCACAGCCTCATGGCACCTACCCCTGAGACTGCTGAAAGTGGAACACCTGTCCGTTTCCTTCGTCCCTCCTCAGTATTCAAGGATCCAAACAGACCTCCAGGTGAAGCAATGCCTTATCTGCACTTAGAGTCAGAGAGTCATGGGGACATAGAGCATGGAAACAGACCCTTCGGTCCAACCTGTCCATGCCGACCAGATATCCCAACCCAATCTAGTCCCACCTGCCAGCACCCAGCCCATATCTCTCCAAACCCTTCCTATTCATATACCCATTCAAATGCCTCTTAAATGTTGCAATTGTACAGCCTCCACCACTTCCTCTGGCAGCTCATTCCATGCACATACCACCCTCTGCTTGAAAACGTTGCCCCTTAGGTCTCTTTTATATCTTTCCCCTCTCACCCTAAACCTATGCTCTCTAGTTCTGGACTCCCTGACCCCAGGGAAAAGACTTTGCTGATTTACCCTATCCATGCCCCTTGTAATTTTATAAACCTCTATAAGGTCACCCCTCAGCCTCCGACACTCCAGGGAAAACATCCCCAGCCTGTTCGGCCCTTCCCTATAGCTCAGATCCTCCAATCCTGGCAACATCCTTGTCAATCTTTTCTGAATTCTTTCAAGTTTAACAACATTTTTCCAATAGGAGGGAGACCAGAACTGTATGCAATATTCCAACAGTGTCCTAATCAATGTCCTGTACAGCCGCAACATGACCTCCCAACTCCTGTATTCAATACTCTGACCAGTAAAGGAAAGTATACCAACGCCTTCTTCACTATCCTATCTAACTGTGACTTCATTTTCAAGGAACTATGAAGCTGCACTCCAAGGTCTATTTGTTCAGCAACACTCCCTAAGACCTTAAAATTAAGTGTATAAGTCCTGCGATGATTTGCTTTCCCAAAATGCAGCACTTCGCATTTATCTGAATTAAACTCCATTTGCCACTTCTTAGCCGATTGGCCCATCTGGTCCAGATTCTGTTGTAATCTGAGGTAACCCTCTTTGCTGACCACTACACCTGCAATTTTGTTGTAATCTGCAAACTTACTAACTGTACCTCTTATGCTCACATCCAAGTCATTTATGTTAATAACAAAAAGTAGAGGACCCAGCACCAATCCTTGTGGCATTCCACTGGTCACAGGCCTCCAGTCTGAAAACCAACCCTCCACCACTACCCTCTGTCTTCTCTCTTTGAGCCAGTTCTGTATCCAAATGGCTAGTTCTCCCTGTATTCCATGAGATCTAACCTTGCTAATCACTCTCCCATTGTCCAACGCCTTACTGAAGTCCATATAGATCACATCTACTACTCTGCCCTCATCAATCCTCTTTGTTACTTCTTCAAAAATCTCAATCACTTCACTCAATCTAATCTACTGCATTCACTGCTCACAATGTGGTCTCCTCTACATTGGGGAAATAAAGCATTGACTGGGTGACAGCTTTGCTGTACACTTGCATTCTGTCTATAAAAAAGTCCCTGAGCTTCCAGTTGCCTGCTCCTTTAACACATCACAGATGCTGCCAGATGTGCTGAGCTTTTCCAGCAAATTCTGTTTTTGTCTCTTATTTACAACATCCACAGTTCTTTCAATTGATATTTATTTGCTGCGGTTTTCATCATTGATCACTTCAGTAAGACCATCCTAAATCTTCTATTATAAAATGTAGTCTCTCAGAGTTTACAACTCCTTCTCTTCGCTAAACTACCTAAATCTCACCTTTCCCACTTGACCATCCTCTCCCTCCCCATTCTGACACTGCCAATTTCCAACTTCCATCCCACCCTCACCTCCACCGAGTCGATCACTGATTCCTCCTTTTTTCTTCCTTGACATGTCTGTTTCCATTTCTGGGGACAGACTGAACAATAATATCCACTATAAACCCGACTCCCCCACCTAACTATAGTGTACATCCTTGTATCCTGCTTCCTGCAAACACTCTTATTCCATTCTCCGAGTTTCTCCATCTCCATTCCATCTGCTCCGACAAGGCAAACTTTGACAAGGGAGCCTCGGAAATGCCCACTTCCTTCCTCAACTGAGGATTCCTCAGCAATGTTGTTGAGAGTGCCCTCAATCCGGTCTGGCCCACCTCGAACACTTCTGTCCACACCCCCTCTCTTTTCTGCCACAACAGTGATAGCATTCCCCTCGTCCTAACCTACCATCCCACCAGCATCCACAAACAGAAGAGCATCAGACAACATTTCTGCCACCTGCAAATAAGATGTCACCACCAGGCACATATTTCCCTCTGCTCCCTTGTCAGCCTTTCACAGGGACCGTTCCCTTCCAATCACCCTGGTGCACTCTTCCTTCACTCCCAACACCCACGCACAGACCCACAGCAACATCCTCAGCATCTTCCAAAGGTACAACACCTGCTCATTTACCTCCTCCCTCCTCAGTATCCAGGGTCCAACACACCCACAAGGTGAGTAGCACTTTCACAATGTCGTGTCCTTTATTAACTGCTCACAATGTGGACTCCTCTGTATAGGGGAAACAAGTAATCTGTGTTCTGCCTGAAAAAAAAGGACCCTGAGCTTCCAGCTGCTTACCACTTTAACACACCTTCCTGTTCTCTGGGCAACATCTCTGTCTCAGGCTTGCTGCAGAGCTTCACTGAAGCTCAGTGCAGGCTGGAATAACAACACCTCATTTTCCACATCCAGACCCTGCAATTCTTTGGACTCAATTTCAAGTCCAATAGTTCTAGGCCCAGAACTCTACGATGAACTAGACCACTACCCCACATATCAGGTTTTGTTATCACTGCCATTACACTCTGCCTATTATTCGGCATTAACAGTCTCCATCACCAGGTATTCACTCTCCAAACCTAATCATTATCTACTCTTTTGTCTTTCTAACTGTTCTTCTCTCTTTTGGGGGGTCTATCGCAATCTACCATTTCCTCCTTACCTCCTCCCCACTGTACCTTCTGCATATAAACTGACTTTTCCCAGCTACTATCAGTTTAGAGGAAAGACCACTCAATCTGAAAGGTTAACTCTGATTTCTCTCCACAGACCTGCTGAGCTTTTCAAGCAATTTCTGTTTTTGTTTCTCTCACAACCCCCATGAGATATGTGTCTTTTAACACTGGCTCTTTAATGTCTACATGCCTTCTTGATATTATGATTAAAACTGTTCCTCCAATGTCACTCTAGATGCAGCCAGCCCAGTCTCCTCTCGAAATCCTGTTTCCGTGCTCTATCCTCTGGTTAGACAGAACCCTTCACTGCTCTGACACACAGAGCTGATGGCTTCAGACACTTACCCAAATGGACCCACAGAAACTATAATGTTTCCAGGGAGAGTCTTCCAGAATTAACAACTAATGATGTGAAGATGTAAGCTGGGGACTTGGAGACCCTGCACATCTGGATCTATCATTAGGAAAATGAATGCACATGTTTACCTGGGTGAATGGTATGTATCATTTCTCTCCAGACAGTGTACTGTAAAGGGCCGGTGAACTGGCCGAGAGACAGAGAGCCATCAGCAGCTGAGAGTGTCATCTTCTCATTACTAATCCTGTAAACATTAAACAGATGACACGATAACCTCTCCCTGGTTCGAATATTTATGAAAACATTTAAATATTCAAGCTTTCTACATTTTCCATGTTTGAGTCCCTGGGTTAGAAAGTGAAACATTCCTCTTATTTTTGTAACTGATCCAACAAGAACTTGACAATGCACGGGCAAGGATTGGAAATGCCCAGGTCCAGAGAAAGGCCCATGTCCTGACAACAGAATAGTAACTGAGACATCACACACCATGGAGATGATATACATTTCCCCATCCCCTTGCTGTATTCTAAACAGAGCTTGTGGAACAGAGGCAAAAAACCTGAAACATCGAAAAGTCCCACGTCCATCTGTGCAATACATGTGTCCCACAACCCTCAGAGAGTCCGACTGCTCGACATCCGGCCTTCTGACCATCTCTGATTTTAGTCTCTCCCCCCATTGGATGTTGGACCTTCAGCTGCTGAGATCCTCAGCTCTGGAATTCCATTCCCCCAGCCTCTCCATCGCTATATTTCTTTTTCTCCTTTACATTCTGCTAAAACCCACAGCAAACATCTGGATTAAAAGCTCAGTGACACTTTTCTGCACTTTCCAACTCTCCTGTAAAATACCTCAGAACATTGGATTGTACTAATTAAAGACCTTTTTATTTTTGCATTTATTGTACCTTTTATAAAAGCTACGGTGAGAGTTCGTATTGTAAAAGGTGAAACAAAAATGATTTGCCCTTTAAACTCTGACTGTCTCAAGTTGGTCAGGAGCCATGCAGGGACAGGGATGGCCATTCCCTGGAAACATCGGCAGTGTGTCTCTCACAGGGTCAGGGGGAAGGTCACAGTCAGGCAAACAGCCTAAGTCATGGCAGTGATCACTTCCAGCCTGAGAACCAGGCTGTATTTACAGGCATCTTGTCATTGTTTACAATATTATAGAACAGTTTTATACAATATAATACTGTTTAAAACCTGTAACAATATTCTTCTTATAAAAACAATCATGCATGAATCAGAACCGAAGTTACTGTTATCCGATTAATCACCCTTTGAAGCGGTGACAATAACCAGGAAATAACCCCATAATAACCTGTCCCTGAGTTATTGAGCAAACTGTGCAGAGTTTGAGTAAAGAGTATGTCCTACCTTCTCTTCCGACAAGCTTCCTCCTGAAAGAAATGAATCACAAACAGTGAGGATGGCAGTAACAGATTTCAGGGTGGAGACAGACAGGCTGCTGAAATGAGCAGACACAACACGGGAGTGTAAAGTGATACATTTTGGAAGGAAGATTGAGGAGAGGGTAAAATAAACTGGAGCTAGCCATCAGTCCCGCTCACAGATACAGTGACTCCCATTATACCAGTCACACCCACACACTCTCCACATGGAACTGGAACTGGATTACAATGGGAGTTCCAGGAGGTAATTAAAATTGGGAAACACGGAGATCATAACAAAACAAATTTTGTTACAAAAAAATTACTGGAAAATCTTAGCGGGTTTGGAAGAATCTGTGGAAAGAAATCAGAGTGAACGTTTCGGGAGCATTGACCCTTCTTCAGTGTCAACAGCAGAAAGCCAGTGTGCTTCCAAGTAAATCTGTTGGTATAACCTGGTGTTGTGTGATTTTTAACTTTGAACAGCAGAACTGTCCGGACAGTCACAAGGTCAGTTCATTTTTTTACACGACATTCCATATTATTTATACAGTTGTCATCATGTCCGAAATCTGTCTGAAATAACCTGCAATATCTTCCCTTACCTTCAGAAATATCAGCTCGTCTTTTTGCTCCATCTGTTTCTGCAACTTTGAGAGATTCTCCTCAATGGAGTTTAAATTCTCCTGAATCTCTCGAAGGTTTTTTTCCATTGGTTCTACAATCCTCTCCTCTTCTTCCCTGAGATCTCTGAGAAAACGCTGCTCTTTCTCAGTGAGAATCTGGTGCATTTTCGTGAACTCGGATGTGCTGTGGGTCTGCAGACTGCTCGCCTGTTCCTACCAAATGAAATGTGAAACCTCATTAATGTCCCGAAATAAAGGGAACAAAACTAACCGAGATCCCAGAAAATCAGCACAGGAAGAGCTCACCCTCACTTCGGAAATCTTCCGTTTCTGGGTCAGTTCTGTTTGTAGAACCGACGATTTCTTCTCAGTGAGAGAATCTAATGAAGATTTCAGCTTATTCTGTGATTGAAAAAGAAATTGAAAAGCTAGATGTGTTAGGTCTGGTGTGGGATCAGGGATATGTGATGAAACACGCACTTTATAAAATATTCTCTCTTTTACCTTGTATATTTCAAAAGCCTCATTAATCGGCAGGAAGCGGTGCTCTCTGTGTTCCGCAGTGACACAAAACACACAGATCAATTTCTTGTCAGTTTCACAAAACAGTTTCAGATCTTCCTGATGTTTCTCACAGTGAGGTTTACTTTCTTTCTCTTTCGGATCCAGCTTTAATTTTCGAGCCTCCTCGGCCAGATTCGCTAAGGCCCGATTTACCCTGAGGTTTCTTTCCGGAAATTCCTGTCTACATTGCGGGCAGGAGTTTGCCTCTTTCTTTTCCCAACTCTGAGTAATACAGGAGCGGCAGAAGTTGTGTCCACACTCCAGTATAACCGGATCGGTGAAGAAATCCAGACAAATGGGACAAATTGTCTCCTCGGTCAGTCTCAGGAGCTCCTGTCTGGAAGCCATGATCGATCTCAGCACTTTCTGTTTCAAACCACTTTCAGTTTCAATGTGACTGCGCTGGTGAACACATTCAGTTCAATCACTTACTGATGGATTTCACGGCAAATGTCAGAGAAGAGTAATTAGTAACTATGTTTTATGAAGATTTTGACCTGGGAACCAGTGAAAGACAATATTTTGAGTTGAAACAGTTTTAGTCCGCCGAGGGGGACTTCACCCTGGCCGGGAGGGTTACATTTGGGGGAGGGACAGTGAGAGAGAGGGCGGGAGGGAGGAGAGAAGGTGTGTAAGATGGGCTGGGACCCAGGTTTCACGAATCTCACTGCCGATCATAAACCCTTTGGTGAAACTCAGGGTCAGATCGGGATCCGGAACCTGAATTGTGTGAATGATTACAGGCACTCAACCTCAAACAAAAAGAATTATAAAATGACCAGATGAGACTGCAATGACAGATGCAGAAGTGGGTCTGTGAGTTTCCTGCATTTATGTCGCGCCGATCACAACAATAGAACATAGTGAAGCCATTCAACCTCTCTTAATTTTTTTTTGATGAGATTATTTACAGTGTGCAAACAGACCCTTCAGCCCAACAAGTCGACACCTACCCTCCGAAGAGCAACCCACCCAGACCCATTCCCCTACATTTACCCCTCAATTAACACTACGGACAATTTAGCACGGCCAAATCACCTCACCTGCATATTTTTGTGGGAGGAAACCGGAGCACCTGGAGGAAACCCACGCAGACACAGGGAGAATATGCAAACTCTACACATGTACTGACCGAAGTGATGAAGGAAATACATCAGACACTTGAATTCCAGCAATGACGTGAACCTGCACAATCCCCGAGATCTCTAAACATTTATTCCCCTTGATAGCAGTGTCGCTGTCCCTGTGAAAACAAGACCCTGATGACAATAAAATTGTTTGATGTCGACGAATTCAGAGCCAGTTAAACACTGCAGAATGTATTACACATTAACAGAGAATTCTAATATTTCCTTTGAAAAAGGCAAAACAACAGCAGTTTTAAAAGGGAGCAGAACAGACAAAGGAAACACATGGTGAAGGCAGTGCTGGAGAGAGGGAGGGCACCTGCACAGTTACTGCAATTGCTGATTTGAATTCATGTATCTCTGGAGTGTGTCTAGGAAAATTAACAAACAGTGAAATTCACAACTGATCGTGGAGGAACTGTTTGGGTGAAGTTAACAGCACAGAATCAGACAATTTAGTTGTTTAAGTGGCCTACAGAAAGTCTTTAGTCGTGGGTAGAGTGGGTTCTTTCTTGTGCATATGTTTTTGAAGATATGTCTCTTGATTAAATTTAAAATATAAGCCAGAATTATTAATTTAAAGTGGGGCAGTGTTTTGTAGAGGAATAGGAGTGTGTTATTTTCTGGGTGTGTAGATTGTGAAGGAGCAAAAATGGCCTTTAGTACAGTGATATGCACTTCTTGTCAGATGTGGGAGTTTCAAGAGAGTTTAAGGGTTACTGTGGATTCTAGGATTGAGGTTAGTTAAAAAAGAGGTGTCATCAATTCTAGAATGAGCGAAAGGAGACAAGTCTCCTGAGCCAGATTAGATTTATCCGAAGATTCTCTGGGAAGGGAGGAGATGTTGGAGCTTTTGGTCTTGATCTTTGAGTCATCATTATCTACAGGATTAGTACCAGAGGACTGGAGGAATGCAAATGTTGTCCAAGAAGGGCAGTAAAGATGACCCAGGTAATTATAGACCAGTAAGCCGTACATCTGTTGTAGGAAAAGTTTTGGAGAGGATTCTAACAGGTAGATTTTAAACCATTTAGCAAGCAACAATTTGATTTCAGATAGTCACCATGGTTTTGTAAAGGGCATGTTATATCTCACAAACATCATTGAGTTTTTTTGAGAAGGTGACCAAGCATATGGATGAGAGTAGGGCAGTTGACTTGGACTTCAGTAAAGCCTTTGATAATGTTCCACACAGTAGGCTGTTGGAGAAAATGCAGAGGCACGGGACTGAGGTTGATTTAGCAGTTTGGATTAGAAACTGGTTTTCTGTGAGAAGGCAGCGAGTGGTGGTTGATGAAAAATATTCAGCCTGGAGTCTGATTACTGGTGGTGTGCCACGAGGATCTATTCTAGGACCACTGCTGTTTGTCACTTTTATAAATGACTTGGATGCAGGCATAGGTGGATTGATTAGTAAGTTTGCAGAGGACACTAAAGTCAATGGAAAAGTTGACAGTGTGGAAGAATATTGTAGGTTGCAGGGGATCTTGGATAAACTGCAGATTTGGGCTGAGAGGTGGCAAATGAGTTCAATGCAGATAAATGTGAGGTGACTCACTTTGGGAAGAATAACAGGATGGCAGAATACTGGGTCAATGGAAAGATTCTTGGTAATGTGGGTATCCAGAGGGATCTTGGAGTCCATGTACATAGATCCCTAAAAGTTGCCACCCAGGTTGATAGCGCTGTTAAGAAAGCATATGGTGTGTTCAGTTTTATTGGTAGAGGTATTGAGTTCCAGAGCCATAATGTCATGCTGCAACCATACAAAATGGTAGTGCAGCCACACTTGGAATATTGTGTACAGTTCTGGTTGGCCATTACAGGAAAGATGTAAAAGCATCGGAAAAGGTGTAGAAGAGATTTACCAGGATGTTGCCTGTCCTGGAGGGTTGGTCTTATGAGGAAAGCTGAGAGACCTTGGTCTGTTCTCCTTGGAGAGAAGAAGGCTAAGATGGTATTTAATAGAGACATACAAGATGGGTAGACAGTTAAAGTGTTTTTATGAGGATGATGACATCAGCTTGTACGAGGGGGCATACCTACCAATTGAGGGGTGATAGATTTAAGACAGATGTCAGAGGCAGGTTCTATACTCAGTGAATGCTAAGGGCATGGAATGCCCTGTCTGCCAATGTCGTTAACTCAGCAACATTAGTGAGATTTAAACAATCCTTGGATAAGCACATGGATGATGAAGGGGGATGGGCTTAGATTAGTTCACAGACTGGTGCAATATCAAGGGCCAAAGGGCCTGTTCTGTGCTGTATTGTTCTATGTTCCATGTTTTATATGTGCCATAAATGCTGTTGGATGCGAATATTATCAGATCAAATGGATTAGTTGGAGAGACAGTTAGAAGCAATGAGGAATTTGCAACAGCAACAGTATGTGATGGATGGCAATTATAGGAAGGCACGGGGGTAAGTCTCAGATACAGGCACATAGACGGGTTAACTCCGGGAAAGGTAAGAGAGGTAGGCAGCTAGTGCAGGAGTCTTTTGTGGATATACCCATTTCAAACAGGTATGCTGTTTTGGAAAATGTAGTGGGGTGATGGATTCTCAGGGGGAAGTAGCATGAACAGCCAAGTTTCTGGTATTGAGACTGGCTCTAATGCAAGGAGGGGTACATTGACTTCCAAGAGATCAATTGTGTTCGGGGATTCTGAAGGCCGAGGAACAGACAGACGCTTATGTGGCCAGCAGAAAAAAAGCAGAATGGTGTGTTGCTTCTCTAGTGGCAAGATCAAGGATGTCTCAGACAGGGTGCAGAATGTTCTCACTGGGGAGAGGAGCCAGCAAGAGGTCACTGTCCACATTGCAACCAATAACATCAGAAGGGAAAAGGTTGACATTCTGAAGGGAAATTACAGAGAGTTAGGCAGAAATTTAATAAGGAGGTCCTTGAGAGTAGTAATATCTGGATTACTCCCAGTGCTACGAGCTAGCGAGGGCAAGAATAGGAGGATAGACCAGATGAATGCATGGCTGAGGAGCTGGTGTTTGGGAGAAGGATTCACACTTCTGAATCATTGGAACCTCTTTTGGGGTAGAAATGACCTGTACAAGAAGGACAGATTGCACCTAATTTGGAAGAGGACTAATATGCTGGCAGGGAAATTTGCTAGGGCTGCTCAGGAGGATTTGAACTAGTCAGGTGGGGGGTGGGGGGTGTTTGTGGGAGAGGTGGGGAGGGTGGAGGAGACCCAGGGAGATAGTGAGGAAAGAGACTGGTACAGTTGAGAAGAGAAGTGAGTCAAAAAGTCAGGGCAAATAGAGACAAGGTAAAACTAATAAATTAAACTGCATTTATTTCAATGCAAGGGGCCTAACAGGGAAGGCTGATGAACTCAGGGCATGGTAGGAACATGGGACTGGGACATCATAGCAATTACAGAAATATGGCTCAGGGATGGGCAGGACTGGCAGCTTAATGTTCCAGGATACAAATGTTACTGGAAGGATAGAAAAAGGAGGCAAGAGAGGAGGGGGGAATGGCATTTTTGATAAGGGATAGCATTACAGCAGTGTTGAGGGAGGATATTCCTGGAAATACATCTAGAGAAGGTATTCGGGTGGAACTGAGAAATAAGAAAGGGATGATCATGTTACTGGGATTGTATTATAGACCCCCGAATAGTCAGAGGGAAATTGAGAAACAAACTTGTAAGAAGATCTCAGCGATCTGTAAGAATAATAGGGTGGTTATTGTAGGGGATTTTAACTTTCCAAACATAGACTGGGGCTGCCATAGTGTTCAAGGTTTAGATGGAGAGGAATTTCTTAAGTGTGTACAAGACAATTTTCTGATTCAGTATGTGGATGTACCTACAAGAGAAGGTGCAAAACGTGACCTACTCTTGGGAAATAAGGCAGGACAGGTGACTGTCAATGGATGAGCACTTTGGGGCCAGCGACCATAATTCTATTCGTTTTAAAATAGTGATGGAAAAGGATAGACCAGATCTAAAAGTTGAAGTTCTCAATTGGAGAAAGGCCAATTTTGACCATATCAGGCAAGAACTTTTGAAAGCTGTTTGGGGCAGATGTTCGCTGGTCAGGGGATGTCTGGAAATGGGATGCTTTCAGAAATGAGACAACAAGAATCCAGAGAAAGCATATGATTGTCAGGGTGAAAAGAAAGGCTGGTAGGTATAGGGAATGCTGGATGACTAAAGAAACTGAGGGTTTGGTTAAGAAAAAGAAGGAAGCATATGTAAGGTATAGACAGCATAGATCGAGTGAATGCTTAGAAGAGTATAAAGGAAGTAGGAGGATACTTTAGAGGGAAATCAGGAGGGCAAAAAAGGGGACATGAGATTGCTTTGGCAAATAGAATTAAGGAGAATCCAAAGGGTTTTTACATATACATTAAGGACAAAAGGGTAACTAGGGAGAGAATTGGGCCCCTCAAAAATCAGCAAGGCGGCCTTTGTGTGGTGCCACAGAAAATGGGGGAGATACTAAATGAGTATTTTGCATCAGTATTTACTATGTAAAAGGGTATGGAAGATATTGACTGTAGGGAAATAGATGGTGACATCTTGCAAAATGTCTAGATTACAGAGGAGGAAGTGCTGGATGTCTTGAAATGGGTAAAGGTGGATAAATCCCCGGGACCTGATCAAGAGTACCCGAAAACTCTGTGGGAAGCTAGAGAAGTGATTGCTGGGCCCCTTGCTGAGATATTTATAACATCGATAGTCACAGGTGAGGTGCCAGAAGACTGCGGGTTTGGCAAACGTGGTGCCACAGTTTAAGAAGGGTAGCAAGGACAAGCCAGGGAACTATAGACCAGTGAGCCTGACCTCGGTGGTGGGCAAGTTGTTGGAGGGAATACTGAGGGACAGGATGTACCTGTACTTGGACATGCAAAGGCTTATTAGGGATAGTCAACATGGCTTTGTGTGTGGGAAATCATGTATCTCAACTTGATTGAGTTTATTGAAGAAGTAACAAAGAGGATTGATGAGGGCAGAGCGGTAGATGTGAATTATGTGGACTTCAGTAAGGCATTCGACAAGGTTCCCCATGGGAGACTGATTCGCAAGGTTAGATCTCATGGAAAACAGGAAGAGCTAGTCATTTGGGTACAGAACTTACTCAAAGGTAGAAGACAGAGGGTGGTGGTGAAGGGTTGTTTTTCAGACTGGAGGCCTGTGACCAGTGGAGTGCTGCAAGGATCGGTGCTGTGTCCTCTAATTTTTGTCATTTCCATAAATGATTTAGATGCGAGCGTAAGAGGTACAGTTAGTAAGTTTGCAAATGACACCAAAATTGGAGGTGTAGTGGACAGCACAAAGGGTTACCTCAGATTACAACAGGATCTTGACCAGATGGGCCAATGGGATGAGAAGTGGCAGATGGAGCTTAATTCAGATAAATGCGAGGGACTGACTTTTTGGGAAAGCAAATCCCAAATGTTTACTCATTTCATTTTCTGATTCTACTTTTCAGGATCGCACTTTGTACACATTGCCCACTCCATTTCCTCCATTCATTTCTAATGGAGTGATTTTCTGGATTGGATTGAGGCACTATGTTTTTTTGAATTCATTCACGTGATGAGGGCCTCAGTCAGCATTTATTGTCCATCCCTAATTGCCCAGAGGGCAGTTAAGAGTCAACCACATTGATGTGGGTCTAGAGTCACATGTAGGCCAGACCAGGTCAGTATGGCAGTTTTCATCCCGAAAGGATATTAGTTGACTAGGTGGGTTTTCCTAACAATCGACAATGGATTCATGGTCCTCATTAAATTCTAAGTTTCCAGATTTTTGTTGAATACAAATGTCACCTTCTTCCATAGCAGTATTTGAACCGGGTCCCCAGACCATGGCCAGGCTCTCTGGATTAACAGGTCCAACGATAATAATATTCAGCCATCACCTCCCCTACCAAGAGGGCACTCACCGTGTGTCTCCTCTCTGGGAACAATCCTATCTCAGAGCTCATTGCTCATGCTTCAGATGTTCACAAACAGCACAAAAGGCTGCAAGGTTTAGCTTTATGAATCTGCATCTTGCTTCCCCCTCCAGATTTCCTTTTTATTTCAAACATTTATTTCGTTCGGTAAAAAAGACATGCACAGTCACTTAAGCCATTCAAGTCTGTTCAGTCTTTGGAGAACAAAGACTTTCCCAACAGTTCCAACGAACAAACCATGGAGTTTTTTACATGTGCAATATGTTATTTCCTGGAGGGAGCAGGAGGTTCCAAAAACTGAACGGACCCCAAAAGATAGATTGGTACGGATGTACAGCATGAAACAACCCCTTCAGTCCAACTTGTGCCTGCTGACCAGAAATCCTAATAAATCTAGTCCCATTTGTTTGCACTTGACCCATACCCCTCTAACCCTTTCAATTCATAAACCCATCCAGGTACCTTTTCAATGTAGTAATTGTACCAATCTGCAGCATTTCTTTGAGCAGCTCATGCTATCCATGCAACACCCCCTTTCACAACCGGTGAAAGAGTTGCACCTTATGTCCCTTTTAAATCTTTTCCCGCTCATCCTAAACCTCTAGTCCTGAACCCACCCAACCTAGGAAAAAGTTCCTTGTCGATTTACCCTATCCATGACCCTCATGATTTTTTGAAATACCCATAAGGTCACTATTCAGCCTTCGACTCTCCAGGGAAAACAGCCCCAACCTATCCAGTGTCTTCATACAGCTCAAACTCTTCAACCCAAGAAACAGCCCTGTGGATCTCCTCTGAACCCCCTCAAATTTGTCATCTTTCTCATAGTAGGGAGACCAAGAATTGCACACGATAATCCAAAAGTGGCCGAAAGACTATCCTGTACAGCCACAACATGACCTTCCAACTCCTTTTTCAATCTGATGACCAATAAATGCAAGCATACCAAACTCCCCCTTCACTCTCCTACCTACATGTGACTCCACCCTCAAGGAAATATGAACCTGCACTCAAGGTCTCTTTGTTGAGCCACACTCCCCAGGATCTTACTCTGAAGTGTACAAGTCCTGGCCTGATTTGTCTTTCCAAGTGGCAGTACCTCACATTTATCTAAATTAAGTTCCATCTGCCACCTCTCGGTCCACTGGCATTCTATGCATCTATGTAGTGACATGAATGCCCTAAATAATTGAACTATAACATTCCTACTTTGATAAAAACATAATACTGCATTTGTGATGATGTAAAATAAAACAGAAATTGCTGGTGAAACTCAGCAGGACTGGCAAGATCTGTGAAGAGAGATGACATGTGAATGCTGATGGTCTACGCTATCATGCAATGATACTTGCATTGTTTTCATAACACGAGATGTGGGTCGCATAGTACTGAAGAATTCAAGCAATTTTTAGTCCAGTACTTGTTATCTGCACCACCACTAAATCCATTTGCACGACCAGGCTTAAGCTGAACAATTCATATGCATTACTGCATGCTTCACTTGGCATGTCATGTTGCAAAAGGACCGAGTTCAGTAAGTTAGAGACTGAGAGCTTCAAGTCACATGTTATGATATAGTGATGATATGAACATGTTATTGAAGGTACATTAGACTTCTGCTGTGAGACATAACATAATATCTCAAAAGTTTCCAAAAAGATATCCCACATCGATAAACAATGTTGTGCATAACTACACGTTGTCAATTCTGTACCTATACAGATATGTATGAACAAAGTTAACAAGATTAACAACTTAAATTTTGACATAATATTTTTCACAGTATGCCCTGATCTGATAATTATATGCCCATTTGGAGAGGTATGTGTTATTTACGGTTCCTCTTGGTCATCTTGATGCTGGCATCATCACACAATCCTGACCTTTAGTCTTCTATTCCGAACTCTCAGCACATCTGACATTGCTCTGGAGTTGGCTTTTGTTGTTTTACAATGTAGCGTGGTGATCAATCATGATCTCATACAACATGGGTTGATTGTATACCTTAGAAACGTTTCCTGGTATCCAAGCACTTGTGACTGGATTTCTGATCCATTCTCTGTGTCTGGTGCCTAATTGTGGTGGTCCTTCCAAGTCTAAGTTGTGTTGGGGATGATAGTCCTTTCCCAATTAGTGTTGAACATTTGGCATTGCAATGAGAAAATCTTGTTTTTATGGTCGACACTTGAAGTATATGAATTTGATGTATGCATCATTAGTTGTGCTAAACTTGATTATGGGATGACAATATGATATGAGTAACTCCCCAATTAACATACATCTTGATATGCTTTGCCAGTGAAATGTGTTTTTTGTCAGAGACAATTTGCGTTGGCACAGTGAATAAGCTGATAATCGAAGTCTTTGTTTCAATGATGGTTGCACTCATTTTGTTGCTCAGACCATTGAACTTTAAGAAATTTACAAAAGCGATGTCACAAGGATGTGATTTTCCCCATGTACTGTCAGTAAATCTGTTACTATTTTTCCCCCGAAGACTGGAAATAACAATGTATGGATGTAGAAGCACCTTCCACTGCTCGGGTTAATCATTTTCAAACAGCCAGGAGGCTGGAAGAACACAAGAAGCTAGGCATGATCAGGATTTGGAGAAGACAATATTTCGGATATAATCCTTCTTCAGAATGGGGTGGGGTTAAGGGGAGCTGCAGAAAATGGAGTGGGGGGAAGAGGGGGAGGGTTTGGGGGGGAGAAGGGTGGAGGGGAAGTGATGAGGTAGTGACAGATGAACACAGGTAGAGGGTCTGACCTGATTGGCAGATGGGAGGAATGAATCCATTTGGTAGCTGGAAGGAAGGATCACACAGAGGATTGGGAGGAAGGAGGATGGTTTGGAAAGGGAGTCAAGGGAAAGGAAGGGAAGTTAATCATTTGGTGTGCTTCATGTGCATTCATGAGTTGTTGGATATCCCCATTCATCCCTGGCCAGTTTAAAGATTCATGTGCTAGCCTTCTGTATGTTCAGTACCTGTTATTCGTGGTATAACATGGCCATAATATCTTGGTGTACTGCTTTTGATATTATCACTTTCTTGCTCTTGAAA
The DNA here is from genome assembly GCF_047496795.1 of Chiloscyllium punctatum. Classification (NCBI taxonomy): domain Eukaryota; kingdom Metazoa; phylum Chordata; class Chondrichthyes; order Orectolobiformes; family Hemiscylliidae; genus Chiloscyllium; species Chiloscyllium punctatum. The sequence continues at coordinate 22,225,927 of NC_092768.1, read as the reverse complement.
ACTACTTGGTGTGAAATGCCAAGTTTATCATCTCTGGCCAAAATGTGCAATTTTCTTAGGAACTTTCTTAATAATGTCAGGCTACTCTTGGTTGCTTTTGGCAACTCTTCTTGGTGTAGGCAGTTGCCGACTGCAGCGGTACAAGTGGTTCCAACCAAAACACTTGCTTGGCTGCATTTGGAGCATTATATGCAGTTTTGGTCATCACTGTACCAGAAGGATATGGAAACTTTGGAAGGAGTGCAGAGAAGGTGCGCCAGAATGTTGCCTGGTCTCACGGCAATGGCAATGAGAAAATGTTTAAAAAAGACTAGGATTGCTTTCCCTGCAAAGATGGCAGCTGAGAGAAGACTTATAGAGGTCTGCACAATTATGAGAGGCATAGATAGGGTATACAGTCAGAGGCATTTTTCCAGGATTAAAATTTCAATTACAAGGGGGCTCAGATTCAAACTGAGAGGGGGAAAGTTTAAGGGGGAGAAGTGAAAAAATTTTACACACAGACAGTGATCAGTGCCTGGAACACGTTGCCATAAGAGATGGTCGAAGCAGGCACGTTGGTGAAACATCTGAATAGTAACATGAATAGGGAGGGAATAGAGAGATACAAACTGAATAAGGGCAGATTTTTTTAGATTAGCTCGGGCATGATGATTGGCACGAGGAGGCTTGGAAGGCTGAAGGGCCTAATCCTCTGGTGTATATGTCTATGTTCTTTGTAACAGATCAACCTTGAGAAATCCAGAATATCCATGAACTTCTTGCCGATTAAGTAGACATGAAAGTTCAATTTGATATGATTCATTATTGCCACGTGTACCAACACACTGTAAAAGTATGGTTGTGCATGCTGTCCAGGCAAATGATACCTTACAGAAGTACATCAGGGTAATAGAAAAGAATGCAGAATATAATCCTATTGCTACAGAGAAGGTGCAGAGAAAGATCGACTCTAATATATGAGAGGTCTGTACCAGGGCTAAAATCGAATGTTTTCTACTGAAGTAATTCTCGATAAACAAAAGAAATAAGATTTTTATGTTGCATATAAGAATGTTACACAGCTCCATTGTGGGGTGGCACAGTGCTGCCTCACAGCACCAGGGCCATGCATTCAATTCCCACCTCGGGCAATTGTCTGTCCAAAGATGTGCAGGTTAGTTGAATTGACCATGCTAAATTGCCTGTCGTGTAAGGTGAAGAGGGGAATGGGTCGGTGTGGGCTTGTTGGGCCGAAGGGCCTGTTTTCACACTGTAAGTGATCTAATTATAATATTGAATTGATTAATTATTGTTACATGTACCTACATACAGTGAACAGTATTGTTTTGCATGCTATACAGACAAATTCAGACCTCTTTGTTCTTGTATTCAGTGCCCTGAGTAATAGAAACAAGTATCTCATATACCATCACCGAACTGTCCTGCTGCCTTCAATGAGCTGTGGAGATGCAAATCAAAATCCCTCTGATCCTCTGAACCTACTGGGTCCTACCATTCACCATGTAATCACTGGCCTTGTTGGTTGTCCCACAATGAATCACTTCATAATTATAGGGACTAAATTCCATTTGCCACCATTCATATATTGTCAGGACACAACGCGGACTCCACTATACATAATTGGAAGCTTCCAATTAAACCTGTTGGACTATAACCTGATGTAGTGTGATTTTTAACTCTGTACACCCCAGTCCAACACCGGCATCTCCAAATCATGTCCACTATCCAGAAAAGACTTGCATTTTCTGCTGTCACTCCTCTTGGATCCACTGAGCCGGTTAGTTGCCTGTTCACACATGCTCTCCAATGTCTGTGTGACCTCCCGCGAACACACTGATCAAAATCCTGCTCAGGTGTCCGAACGCCTAGACAAACTCGAGTTCGCATCCTGAGATCCGTGCTCCCTTCCTGTGTTTCTCCAGATCCTTTCACTGTTAATAAACACAGCACTGGGAACTTCAGTCACTTACTCAGAGGAACCCACAGAAAATAATATGTGAAAAGGCATTAACAGCCGGCAACGTGAGTATTTAATACGAGGCCTTGGGCCCCCTTAGAACTTTCAGAACAGGATTTATCAGCAGAATTATTATTAGAGCTTTACCAGAGTGATTAACATCTGTCATTGCTCTCCACACTCTATCAGTGCCTTTAAACTTTCTGACAGGCAGGGCGCTATCAGCGACTGAGATGATTATCACTCAGTCTGTAATTGTTGAACAGTCGATGTAATGAATTTGACTTTGCTGGAATATTTAAGAATTGATTTCAGTGCTCACTGTCCCTGCTGACAGACTCTGTATTAACCAGGAAATAAATCCTCATCTGCAATTTCACTGAACGGCTTTTCTTTCGAAAACTTGTCGTTCGCTTTCCACAAACTTCCTCCTGAACTAACTCCGAACTGAAACAGTGAGCCTGACAGTAACAGACCCACGGGAAGATGTGGTGAAATGAGCGGAGACAGGACAGATGGGAATGAACAGGGGAATGGAAATGGATGCACTTTGGAAGGAAGGTTGAGGAGTGACAATAGAAACTGAAACTTAACACTAGTCCCCAGTTACGTTGATAGCGACTGTCACACACCCACGGTATCAGGGAGGAGAAGGTGAGGGCTGCAAATGCTGGAGATCAGAGTCGAGAGTGTGGTGCTGGAAAAGCACAGCGTGTCAGACAGCATCCGTGGAACAGGAGAATCGACGTTTCAGGCAAAAGTGAAATGTCGATTCTCCTGCTCTTCGGATGCTGCCTGACTTGCTGTGCTTTTCCTGCGCCGCACTCTCGATTCGTAGCAGGGAGCCAGTGACATTCACAACACGTAGCTATGATTGGATGAACATGGGGGTTCCTGCACCTAACTGACCAAAGGAATGGTAAGGATGCAAAAATATATGTCAACCTTTAGGTGTTCAAACTTTGTGAGAAGGTTTGTAGCTCCGGTGCTTGTTGTTGTGGTTCTGTTTGCCGAGTTGTGAATTTGTGTTGCAGACGTTTCGTCCCCTGTCTAGATGACATTAGAGAGGATGAAAAGGACAACCAACTCCCATTCCTAGACGTGATGGTACAGAGAACACCTAACGGAGAATTCTCCACAAAGGTTTACAGGAAAGCCACACACACAGACCAATTCCTAAACTACGAAAGCAATCACCCAACACACACAAAAGAAGTTGCATCAAGACACTGTTCAAAAGGGCCACAACATACTGCAGTAAACTTGAATTGTAAAAAAGAGGAAGAAGAACATCTATACAATGTGTTCCCCAAAAACGGATACCCCCGCAATTTCATCAACAGATGCCTAAGTAAAAGACAACGGAATGAGGACATGCCACAACCCAAAGGACTAGCCACACTCCCATCCATCAAGAACATTTCCGAACTGACAGTCAGACTACTACCACCACTAGGACTCATAACAGCACACAAACCAACAGCCACTCTCAGACAATAACTCACCAGGACGAAGGACCCGATACCCAGCATGAGCAAAATCAACATAGTGTACAAAAACCCATGCAAGGACTGCACAAAACACTACATTGGACAAACAGGAAGACAGCTAACGATCCGCATCCGTGAACACCAACTAGCCAGGAAAGGACACGACCAGCTATCCTTAGTCGCCACACACGCAGATGACAAGCAACATAAGTTCGACTGGGACAACACTACGATTATAGGACAAGCCAAACAGAGAACAGCCAGGGAATTCTTAGAGGCATGGCACTCATCCACAGATTCTATCAACAAACACATCAACCTGGATCCAATATACCGGCCACTGCAGCGGACAGCTGGAACTGACAATCGGAAGGGGCAGAGACAAACCACTATAAATGCCGGAGGAAACATCACAGTAGCGCTTCACAGGTGGCTCCCAAGCACTGAGGATGTCACCTAGAGAGGGGACGAAATGTCTGCAACACAAATTCCCAGCTCGGCGAACAGAAACACAACATTTGTCAACCTTTGCAGATTATAGCCGTCAGGGCATTAAATGTCGCTTATTTTAGGACGATGCAAACTCTGTAGGTTTTACAGTGTCATGCTCACACTGGGCTGTGTGAGAGTATCAGATACACATTGGGTTGTTATGAGAATTTCAAATACACATCGGATTATAGAGTCATAGAGTGATACAGCATGGAAACAAACCCTTCAGTCCAACTAGTCCATGTAATCCATGTTCCCAAACTAAACTAGTCCCACTTGCCTGCGTTTGACCCATATCGCTCCAAACTTGTTGTACTCATGAACTCAGCGAAATGCCTTTTAAATGTAGTTACTGTACCTGTATCCACCACTTTGTCTCGCAGTTAATTTCACACATGAACGACTCTGTGTAAAAGAAGGTTGCCCCTCATGTCCTTTATAAATGTTCTCCTCCCATCTTAAAATACTTTTGATCTCCCCACTCCGGGGAAAACAGCTATTCTCCTTAACCATGGCCCTCTTGTTTTTATAAACCTCGGTAAGGACACCCCTCAACCTCCTACATTCCAGTGAAGAAAGTCCCAGCTCATTTGAATAACTCAAACGCTCCTTTCCTGGCAACATCCTGGTAAATCTTTTCCGAACCCTCTCCAATTTCATAATATCCTGCAATGGTCAGTACTGCAGAAGACGCGTTGAACATTGGAGGCAACAACCACTTACGTTTATGTATCACCTTTAACCGACTCAGACCATCCCAGGGCTCGGTTCTGTATTATAAAACAAAACCCGGCAGCCAGGCCTGTTTGGAGCTGGAAGGTCATGTGACCAAAAGCTTGGCCAAAGAGGGATATTTGAAGGGAGAAGGGTGAAAGCGAAGTCGAGGGGCGAGGGGGATAGAGGGCACTCCAGAGATTGAGGCACAGGCAATCGGAAGACAGAGCCACCTGTGAGCGACTCAAATTAAGGGTGCTCCCAGAGGACAGAGTTTACAGGAATGTAGGTATCTCAGAGAGGTTTGCACTGGAGCTGATCTTGTGAATATAGAGCAGAGAGGTCATGGATTTCAAAGTAAGGTGGAGAATATTAAAACCCAGATTCTCCTTCACCAGGAGTCCAGGGAGTTCACTCAGTAGGGGGAGGGGAGGGGGTTGGTGCTGTGTGGACAGGACACGGGTGAGTTTGACAGCAGGTTGACAGCGGGTGGGATGTGGGAGTCCTGTCCGGAATGAAATGGGACTGTCGAGATTGAGGACTTTTTTTAAATGAAAGGTATCCTGAAGAAGGGCTTATGCCCGAAACGTCGATTCCTCTTCTCCTTGGATGCTGCCTGACCTGCTGCGCTTTTCCAGCAACACATTTTTATACTCTGCACTGAGTTGGTTTTGACTCGATGGGCCGAATTGTTCCCTTCTGTGCAATAAATCCATCTCAGACTCAACATTCTAAGAGAAAACTGAACTGGACGATCACGGAAAACAATGAGAACCCAAGTGTAACGCTCGCGATAATTTATTCCCGGAAAGATATCGGTATTTCTGGGATTTCACAGACAGTGGGCAAGTGCAGGCATTCGATGAAAATAAAACACACAGCCTCCCTCTAAAATCACAAAACCGTTTCTCACAAACTTTGAACAAAACCGTTTAATTTTGTCCCTGCTTTCCAGTAAAAGTACAGCCATGCAATTCTCTCAGAGAGTCCTTGGCCATTCGGGCTATTAACTATCAAAGGCATTGTTGGATTTTTTTTGGTTTGAGGAACGGTCATCGGACTCGAAACGTTAAATCTGATTTCTCTCCACAGATGCTGCCAGACCTGCTGAACTTTTCTTGTTTCTGATGTACAGCAGCCACAGTTCTTTGGGTATTCTCCTTTTCGTGCTCTTTCAGTGAACATTTTCTTCCTGCAGTTGTGAAGGGCTGTCAGCAGGTGGCAGCCATGCATCGTGTAACAAAGAAAGTCCGGCATCTTCACCCATTCCAGCCTCAGTGAATTCGGGAAATGGAGCAGCCAATACATACAAAGTACGGTCTTGAAAAGCACAATCAAGAAATAAAACGGTTAGTCGTTTAATGTCTCTTGGAAGCTTACAATTGTCTGAAAATAATTCTTCTTATCTTGACCCCGGGAGAACATCCTGCTCCTCTATACAGTGGGATCTGAAACTTCTGGTCCATCGAGCCTGCACTGACCTTTCTCAGCTCTTGATTTGGAGATGCCTGTGTTGGACTGGGGTGTACAAAGTTAAAAATCACACAACACCAGGTTATGGTCCAACAGGTTTAATTGGAAGCACACTAGCATCTGGTGGTGATGAAGGAGCGATGCTCCGAAAGCTAGTGTGCTTCCAATTAAACCTGTTGGACCATAACCTAGTGTTGTGTGATTTTTAACTTTCTCAACTCGATCACTTCCCAGCAATTGATCCATAACTGTGAATGTTATGATAGCTCAAGAGTTCATCCAAGGACTTTTTCAAAGCTCGTGAGGTTTCCTGCCTCAACTACCAACCCAAGCAATGCATTCCACTGAGGGAAAAACATTTTCCAGAAATCCCTTCTAAAACTCCTGCTATTCATCTTGAAATTAAAGTCCTCGGTATCCACCATTCAATTCTCCGATTAATGGGTTCAGATCCCCTCTGCCCAGCCTGTTCATGCCCTTTTAATCGTATACTCCTCAGTTAGGTCCCCTCTCACCCTTTCGTCGCTCTAAAGGACACAACCCTAGCCTATCCAGCTTCTCTTCAGAGCTAAACTACTCAATCCTGTGAATCTGGGCTGCACCTCCTCCAAGACAACAGTAAACTTCACTGTGAGCAACATCGAGAAGATCTGAAGCTGTTTTCTGAAACTAAGAAGAAACTGATCTGACTGATTTGTCGGGATTCCCGGGAGAACAGACAGCACCGCTTCCTGTCAATTACTGAGGCTGTTGCAATCTACAAAGTTGAAAACCATACAACACCAGGTTCTCGTGCAACACATTTATTTGGAAGCACTTGCTTTCGGAGGGCTGCTCCTTCATCAGGTAGCTGTGGAGCAGGTTCACAAGACACAGAGTACAAAGAAAAATACGGTGTCATGCAACTGAAACGATATACAGGCACAGGTATTGAACAAATCAAGATTGCTGTGCAGGTGTTGCTCCTGGCCAGAGTGAGCTGTGAGCTACAGGAATCCGGGGACCTTCCTGCCTGTAATGTTGTTCCACAGGCGGGAGGTGGCGGTACATGACGGTGTTGGAGATGAATCAGTCAGTGGGTCACAGACTGGTTCTGGATTAGTGGTGCTGGAAGAGCACAGCAGTTCAGGCAGCATCCAAGGAGCTTCGAAATTGACGTTTCGGGCAAAAGCCCTTCACAGGCTGGGCTCAGCGCGTCTTTCCAGGTGGACAGCTTGGGCACAACGGACCGAATGGCTTCTTTTTTCTGCTGTGAGCCATCGATAATTCAATAATTTTTCTGCATTTGATTTAATCCAGATTGATTTGTACCTCAACATAATTTGGAATACCTGTTCCAATTGAAAATATATCCCAACTATAATCGATAAGGAATATGAGCAGCAATCTTCTCTCTCTCCTATCAGGGGCAGCAGAACCTGAATTCTGTCTATTATCACATTGAGACTCAGACCACAGCACGTGACAAAGAGTGAGGGAGACTTGATTCTGGGAAAATTGGAAGGCTACTAGCCATAGAAAGTGGGAGGTGGGTGATGGGAAAGAGGGGTAGGAGGGGAAAAGCAGGTTAGGGTGAGGAGTGGTAGGCAGGGCGTGAGGTGGAGGAGTGGGAGGATTGGTGTGAAGATATGGATTTGGGGCTAATTAGAAGGTAACAGGTGGGGAGGAAAAGGATGTCCTATTCTGGCAATATTACTGCTCCAGGAGTTACTGCATCCCTAGCTAAGCTGGCAATATTGGCAGCTACCTGACAATGTGAAACATTACACAGTTATGTCCTGCCCATACAAAACAGAACAAATCCAATCCAGCCAAATACTGCCTCATAAACATAAAAAAGTGATGAACAGTGGTCTCAAGTAGACTCTACTCAGTGACAACCTACTCAGTGACACCTAGTTTGGGTTCCACCAGGGCCACTCAGCTCCTGACCTCATTACAGTCAGGTTGAAACATGGAAAATGAAGTGAATTTCAGGGGTGAGGTGACAGTGACTGCCCTTAAAGTCAAGGCTGCATTTGACTGAGGTGGCATGGGGGAGCTCTGGCAAAACTGCAGTCAATGGGAATCAGGAGGATCAATCTCCACTGGTTAGCGTCATACTCAACACAGATAGAGGCTGGTAGAGGCTGTTGCAGGTAAATCATCTGAGTTCCAGGATATCAGAGGAAGTAATTTGCAGGATGGTGTCCTTGGCACAACCATCTTCAGCTGCTTCATCAATGACCTTCCCTTCATCATAAGGTCAGAAGTCGGGATGTTTGCTGATGATTGCACAAAGTTCAGCACCATTCGCTACTTATCAGGTACTGAAGCTGTTCATGCCCTAATGAGGCAACACTTGGGCAATATCAAGGCTTTGGCTGACAAGTGGCAAGTAACACTGATGCCACACAAATAATAAGCAATGATAGAATCTTCCCTTTTGATGTTCAATAGCATTACCATGACAGAGTTCCCTGCCATCAACACATTGCAGATTACCACTGAACAGAAATGAAACGATCCTCGCCATATAAATACAATGGCTACACGTTCAAGTCAGAGGCTTGAATGACGTTGGGAAAAACTCCACCCCGCTGGCAATCTGCGGGATTAAAGGGCACTGCCAGATCCATCCCATAATTTCAACCCATCCCCCTGCCTCCTGCCAGCTGCAAACTAATGGGGGTCAGTCTCAGTCTGGGGTAAAGAAGGAGTGGGGAGAGAAGAAACAAATAGAAGCTCAATTGTAGAGAGGGACTGACTGGGTAGAATGAGCTGTGAGCTGCAGGAACCCGGGGACCTTCCTGGCTGTAATTTTGCTCCACAGGTGGGACATGGCGCTACATGACGGTGTTGGAGATGAATCAGTCAGTGGGTCTCAGACTGGGCTCAGGGGAGTCTTTCCAGGGGGATACCAAATCATATCTCCCACGTGGGATTAAGGGACTCTTGGGGGCTGGGTGATGAGGGAATGGAAGGAAAATTGCAACAAATGCCACGTTCTGTAAGTTACCAGAAGTTTGTCTTATTCTGGCATGGTGAGTGTGAAAGCCCTTGACATCAAAGCCATATTTCATCGAGTGTGGTATCAAGGAACTCCAGCAAATCTGTAATCCGTGACAATGAGGGGTGGAGGGCATCAAACGTTCCACTGGTTACCTGGCACATGGGAAGATGAACATGAACATGAATGTCTTCAGTTGCTTCATCAGTGACCTTCCCTCAGTAATGAGGTCAGAAGTTGGCATGTTCGATGACTGTGCAATCTTCAACACTATTCATGTCTCTGCATGTTCTGAAACATCACATGTACAAATGCAGCAAGACCTTGACCAAAATCGAAGTTAAGGCTGATAGGTGTGAATTCAAATTTGTGCCACACTAATGCTGAGTCATGACCTTCTCCAATGACAGTCAATCCAGCCACTGCACATTGACATACAATGCCTTCATGAAATTTCCTGCTGAAAACATCCGAGGGGTTACCATTAACCAGAGGTGCACCTGGCCTCACCATATAAATGAGGTAGTTTCAGATCAGGTCAGAGGCTCAGAATACTGCGTGAAATCACACACCTCCTGACTCCCAAAAGCTTGTCACTCGACTGCAAGGCACAGATGGAATCTGCCCCACTTGCCTGGATGGGTGCAGCTCCAACAATACTGCAGTAGCTTGACACTATCCAGAACACCTGACTGGCCTACATCAACAAATACACTGCTGCCTCTACAACCAATGCTCAGTCACAGCAGTGTGTATTATTGACAAGCTGAACTGCAGAAATTCACCAAAAAGCTTTGGACAGCACCTTACAAACCCACAACTACTTCCATTTAGAATGGCAAAGCAGCAAATACATGGGAACGCAATCACATGAAAATTAGCTCCAAATCGCTCACCAACCTGACTTGGAAACTTGTCACTGTTGCTGAGTGGAAACCCAAGAGATGCCCCCTCAGGGTGTTGTGAGTCTACCTACAGCATATAGACTGTAGCAGTTTAAGAAGAGAGCTCACCAACTTCTCAAGGGCAACTAGGCCCAGCAGGCAACACATCTGCCCTTTGAGCAAGGAAAAGAATGAACATCTGTGAACATTTCCACCATCAAACGTCCCAAATTCTCACCTTCTTCATAGTGATGGGGATTCTTGTTGTAATGGTTTTCAACAGGGAAACTCTGAATTACCTTCGGTAGGAGGGAATGGGAGGAGGCAAACCAGCTGCTGCTGTGATATTTGGCTCTCTTCAGTTTCGACTCAGGTAATGAGCAAGTGCCATTTTCATGCTGCCTGGCCCAATGAGTATTTCTGTCATTTCCGCGTTAATGTCTGCAATTGTGATAAACCTGTCAATTTCACTTCACTGGAAATCTCATCATGCTGCAGCAGTGTCCTTACATGGTAAAGTAACGCTGACAAAGTGGACTGGATTTGCACAGGTCTATGAATATTGTTATTTATAGTTACAAGTTAATATGTAAATATTGTCACATTACGGTAGGTGCTATGTCATAAAATTGATTAGAAGGAAACTCATATGATGCTTTTAAACAGTAAACAGGACTTTAGCCTTTCCAACATTTATTTGGTATGAGACTGCAGGGAAGACCGATTTGACTATCTATATTGGATGTGTTAAGCAACTCATTGTATCAATCAAGGCATCCACACATAATGGTTCTCTCCATGAAAATATCTGTTCTGCAGAATATTGGTGGAGTTTTAATGTTCTTCCTCATCACTATCTGCATCAGTGAAAATAACCCCTGACAACATTTTGTTGATAGCCTGATAAAGTACACTGTACATGTAGCCTTTTCAAATTTCTGTGTTACATTTCACTTGAGGTTGGGGAAGTGTGTCCTGATCACGGGTCTGCTTGGCACAGAGTCTTCAATCAAAACTGCTGCAGCAAAATTGAACGATAATCTATATTTAAGAACAAAAGATGACAAGAATCAAAAGAATGATAGAGTCATTGAGGCAGCAAATCATCGAGTCAAAGTACACAAGGAACAGCCCCTTTGGTTCAACTCATCCATGCCAACTAAGTTTTCCAAACTAATCTAGTCCCACTTTCCTATGTTTGGTCCCTGTCCCTGTCAACCTTTTCTCTTCATGTACCTATCCAAATATCTTTTAAATGTTCTAACTGTATCTGCATCTGTCACTTACTCTGTCAGTCCACCAGCACACATGCTCCACCTCCTGTGTGAAAAGGTTGCCCCTATGTTCCCTTTTAAACCTTTTTCCTCTCACCTGACAAGATATGCTTCTAGTTTTGAACTCCCACATCCACAGGAAGACACCTGTGGTAATCAACTTAACTGTGCTCCTTGTGATATGATGAAACTCTATGTCCTATGCTCCAGTGAAAGAAGTCCCAGTCGATCCAGCCTCCCCTAATAACTCAAAACCTGCATTCTAGGCAACTTTCTTGTAAACTATTTCTAAGCCTTCTGCTCTGTAGTCCTATCCTCCCTGGATGCTGGGGAGACTCTGAATTTCCTTCGGTAGGATGGAATGGGAGGAGGAAAACCAGCTGCTGCTGTGATATTTGGCTCTCTTCAGTTTGGACTCAGATAATGAGCAAGTGCTGCCTGGCCCAGTGAGCATTTCCATCATTTTCGTGTTAATGTCTACAATTGTGATAAACCTGTCAATTTCATTTCACTGGAAATCTCATCATGCTGGAGCAATGTCCTTGCATGGTAAAATAATGCTGACAAAGTCGACTAGATTTGCACAGGTCTCTGAATATTGTTAAGGAAAAACAATGACTGCAGATGCAGGGAACCAGAGTCTCGATTGGAGTGGTGCTGGAAAAGCACAGCAGGTCAGACAGCATCCAAGGAGCAGTAAAATTGACGTTTCCGGTAAAAGCCCTTCATCAGGAATACCATGAATATTGTTATTTATAGTTATAAATGTATAAATTATTATTTATTGTTAACATGTAAATATTGTCACATTAAGGTCAATATTATGTCATAAAATTGAAAAGAAGGAAACTCATATGATGCTTTTAAAACAGTAAACAGCACTTTAGCCTTTCCAGCATTTATATGGTGTGAGACTGATTTGACTATCTGTATTGGATATGATGTGCAACTCATTGTATTGATCAGGGCATCCACACATAATATTTCTCCCCATGAAAATATTTATTCTGCAGAATGTTGGTGGAGTTAAAAAATCATTTATTTCTGGTTTAATGTTCTTTCCCATCCCTGTCCACTTCAGTGAAAACAACCCCTGACTTAGAAATATGATATGCAATTTTATTGACAGCATGATAAAGTACATGCAGCCTTTTCAAATTTCTGTGTTATATTTTACTTGAGGTTGGGAAAGTGTATCCTGATCACTGGTCTGCCTGGCACAGAGTTTTCAATCAAAATGCTACAGCAAAACTGAACAAGAATCTATGTTTAAGAACAAAAGATGACAAGAATCAGAAGAATGATCAAAAGCGGCAGCAAATCATCAAGTCGAAGAACACAGAAACAGCCCCTTTGGTTCAACTCATCCATGCCAACTAAGTTTCCCAAACTAACCTAGTCCCATTTGCCTGTGTTTGGTCCCTGTATTTGTAAACATGTTCTCTTCATGCACCTGTTAAATATATTCGAAATGTTCTAACTGTATTTGCATCCGTCACTTACTCTGGTAGTCCATTGGCACATATGCACCACATCCTGTGTGAAAAGTCTCCTTTTAAATCTTTCTCCTCTCACCTTAAAAGATATGCTTTTAGTTTTAAACTCTCATATCCACAGGATGACACTTTTGGTATTCACCTTAACTGGGCTCCTTGTGCTATTATGAAACTCAACCTCCAATGCTCCAGTGAAAGAAGTCCCAATCTATCCATCCTCTGCTAATAATTCAAAACCTGCAGTCTCAGCAACTTACTTGTGAACTTTTTCTAAACCTTCTCCACTGTCGTCATATCCTTCCAAAAGCAGGGTGACTAAAACCATACACAGTCCTCCAAAAGTGGCCTCATCAATGTTTTGTACAATTGCAACCTGCCATCCCAGTGCCTAAATTCAATAGTTTGAATACTTACATACTTGCTTATGAATAAAAACAATAGTTAAACCCGTGCATTATTTCAGTTAATAGAACAGAAATTAACTAGCTAAATAGTCATAGAGAAAGTCAAGAAATGTCTATGTCACCCAAACGCTGAAATGAGTTTGTTCAGAGTGGTCAGCTGTAACTCATGTTGATGATTCCCAGTTTGGTAAATTTCAACATTCAGCAGCAACAAAAGAGGATAGCTGCAAATAAAGGGCAAGGTGTTTTGCCAAATCAAGGTAAAGAAGGGAGAAAAAGCCAAGTAAAGAATTGGGACACAACAGGAATAAAAGATTATTCACACATCAATAATGACATACAATCCAAAATGAGCAACAAAATGCATATAAGACGACTATTTTCATTTCAGATTCAAGTTACAATACAACCATTGTTTAGGCAAATTGCTATTGCATTCAACAAAATTATGGCAGTAACTTGTAATTTGATTATCAGATCAGAAATCCAGGCTAACCGCATCCAGAAATTTAATCATTTAACTTTGCAGTGGAAAATCAGACTGCAAGAATTAAATAAGTGAAATAAAAGGATAATGTGTCCAGATTTATGCCAGATTTAAGATGACTTCATGCCAATTGCACTCAAACAACTTGATGGGACCAATGTATCAGAAACATGGCACAGGCCAACCATTTTATTTGATTTCTTGTCAAGTCTATTACTGACAAATGCAGTGAAAAATGTTATTTAATGTTGTCAATGATGGCCCTATCTTTAAACACAGAAAGTAAACCAAAGTGCAGAATATAAAACTAGAAAAATAATATAATTTTTACAGCCAGGAGCCTATGACAACTGCCTTCCCAGCAGTGACCAAGAGGATCAAAACTGAGGCCTAAGTGAAAATTAATTCCATTCATCTCCAGGAAAAGGGCCATCTCCATTTATATTTTGTAGACATCTATCCAAGAAACAACTTTCCTGCATATACCCTGTCACATTTAAATGGGATTATTTCTCAATGTTCAAAATCCTGAAGAATACAAACCCAATTTTCTCATCTATCTTCAAAAGGCAATTCCACCATCCAGGAACAAGGAGATGTGAAGACTGCAGATACTGGAGAGTCAGAGTTGATAAAGTGTGGTGCTGGAAAAAAACAGAGCAGGTCAGGAATCACGTCAGGCAGCATCTAAGGAGCAAGAGAGTCAAAGTTTCAGGCATAGCCCTTCTTCAGAACTGTGGAGAGGGAAGTGGGCTGAGAAATAAATAGTGATGGTGGGGCTGGGGAAAGGGAGGTGGGATAGCAATTGATGGGGGAAGGTTGGAGGTGATGGTGATACGTCGGCAAGAAGTGTTGAGCGGATAGTTGACAGGGAAAATCGACAGGTAAGTCAGGTCATGAGGCAGAGTTGACTCGGAGTGTTGGATCTGGGAATGGGTAGGGGGAGGGGTGATTTGGAAACTGGCGATTTCATTGTTGAGGCCATGTGGGTTTCGGGTCCAGGGGCCAAAGATGAGGTGATTGTCCTCCAGTGCTTGGGTGGCATTGTGTCGGTGGTGGAGGAGGCCCAAAATGGACATGTCATCAGAAGAGTGGGAGGGGGAACTGAAGTGGATGGCCACAGGAAGGATTAGAGACAAACTGCTCCATGAGTTTGTGCTTGGTCTCTCTGGTGTAGAGCAGACTACTTTGAGAGCAATGGTTGCAGTAAATGAGGTTTGAGGATATAAAAGTAAATCCCTGCTGTACTTTGCCTTGGACCTCACCACATACATTCAAGACATTATCCACACCATCCACCTCCTCCTTGACTTCCGATTCCCTGACACCAACACTTCATCATCACCGTGGGCATCCAGTCCATCTACACATGCATTTCCCACAAGGAAAGCCCAAAAGCTCTCCTGCTGATCCAGCCATCCAATGACACTTTGTTTTGATTGGCAGAATTGGTCCTCATCTTTCACAACTTCGCCTTTCAATCCTCCCACTTCCTACAAACCAGAGGGGTGGCTATGGAAACCTGCATAGATCTCATCTATGCCTGCCTCTTTGTCGGGAAATAGAACAGTTCCTCTTCTATAGCTACACTGGTACCATTCCGCAATTTTTCCTCCTCAACATCATGACAATATCAATGTTGACTCTTTTGTTTCTCAGATGCTGCCTGACCTGTTGTGCTTTTTCCAGCACCAACTCCACCAACCAGGATACAAGACTGTCTATTCTCTCACTCGGGTCTTGAGCAGTTCATTTACTTTCCACCCTGATCTCAAATTATCCTGGACCATCTCTGACCCCTATCTTCCCTTCCTGCAACTGTCCATCTCCAGTGACCAACTCAGCACTGATACCTGGTTCTCACAATCCACAATCCAGTGTATCATACTCCGCCAGTTTTGCAACTACTGTCAAATTCCACCAGCAACAATGTATTTCCCTCCCATTCCGATGTGTATTCCTGAGGGACCATTCCCTCCACAACTCCCTTTTCAGGCCTACAATCCAAACGAAGACCCTCTCTGAACTTGGAACTATTCTTTACGACTGAAAGTATGCAAAACCTGTGCCCATACCACTCACCAACCCATCCCCCCACCTCCATCCAAGGGCCCGAATGTCAATTCCAAATCTTGCCGAGATTTAGTTGTATATCCTTGAATTTAGTTTGTTTCAATGTTGCTCTTGATGTGGTCTCTTCCAACATTGTGTAACCGAGCTCAAAGTCATAGAAAAGGTCCATGGAAATTTCTGGTCCATACCCACCAACCAACCCCAACTTCCTGTGGCCATCCACTTCAACTCCCCGTCCCACTCTCCCGATGACATGTCCACTCTGAGCCTTCTCCACCACCTACAAAATGCCACCCACAACTGGAGGAGGAACACCTCATCTTCTGTCTCAGGGGCCGACAACCACACAGTCTCAGCATTGTATTCACCAGTTTATACATCTCCTCTCTCCCACCCCATCCTGGATCCTACCCTGCCACTCAGCTCCACCCTTTTGACCTGATTTACCTGTCCATCTATCTACCCACCTGCCTGCTCCACACTTCCCACTGACCTATCATCGTCACCTCCTAACTTTGCCCACCTATCGCCATCCCACAACCTTTCTGCAGTCCCACTCATCGATTTATTTCTCAGCCCACTTCACCCTCCACGTGCCTGAAGAAGGGTTATGCCCGAAACATTGACGCTGCTCCTAGATACTACCTGATCTGTTGTGCTTTTTCCAGCACCATGCTTTATCAACCCCACCAAGCAGGACACAAGACTGTCTCTATCTATGGCAATATTATGTTGTACTTTTGTACTCAACAACTCTCTCAACAATGGCTAACATTCTATTAATCAATCAAGCATTCTGCTGAGCCTGCAAGTTAGACTTCAGTGACTTATTAAGACAGACTAAATCCCTTTATACATCTAGGCATTCCAAATTCTTACCAATTAAAACCAATCTGTTCATGTCTTTCACCACCAAAGGGATAACTTCACAATTACTCATGTTATATTCCATCTTTTGTGTTTTTTTTGTCAATTCAGTAATCCTGTCCCAATCCTCCTAATCCTGCCTTACACCTTTCTCCAACAAAAATTCTCACACTGCGTTGCATTGGTCACAACTTTTGAAATATTATGCTTGATACTCCCCTCGAAATAACTGATAAATGTTGTGAATTGATGAGGTCCAATTATTAATCTTTGTGTACCTCACTAGTCACAGCCTGACAATGTGAGAAAGCCTTGTTTATTCCTACTTTGCCTGTCAAGCAATTCTGAATGCACCTCAATATATTGCCTCCTGTTCAATATGCTTTTATTTTACTAAAACAATCTCCACTGGTAGATTTTGACAAAAGCCTCCAAGAAATATTGTTTCCATCTGCTCTCTTTTATCAATTTCATTCATAACATTTTCAAAACAAAATCCACAGCTTCATGAAAACTGATTTTCTCATCATAAATAATGCAGTTTCCAAGGAGATCATTGCCATCCCTAGTGTCGGTTCCATCCTTTTAATTGATTCTAGCATTTTTCATACTACCGTAATATTGTTTGACATAGATGTTTTGATTGAAAGTAAGATTTTTTATAAAATTACAAAATGACAGCAAAATTACAACACTTACAAACCAACAAGAGGAAAATAACATTACTCTATATGAATATAACAGCAAAAGAGAGAAAGAAATACAAACAATACATAACTATACTCATGTGCAAAGTAGGCAAAACAGTAAAGGTAATAAATAAATAAATAGAATGTCTCAGCACAGTAAAACATTAACTCCCAACCTCTGAGAGCACTAAGTTTTACACACAATTTTATTCAAAATTCTTCAAGGACATCAAGTGCACTGGATCAGACCATCACAGCTACACAAAACCCTGATTAAAATGGTAGATAAATCTACATCCAAATAGTCCAGAAAGAGCTGCCATAACCAATAAAAACTTTCAGTTTACTGGTGTACCATATTCGGAAGAAAGGTCAGAGGTATATGTTCCAATAATAAGCCTACACCAACCCGACAGACCCGGCAGGGGTTTCAAAAGTCCAAAACTTTAGAATATTTTTCTTTGCACAAGAATTGACAATATTATACTTTTTTTTTCTTATGTTTGTCCAGAGAAGATAATATTGGGTAGGCCCAGGAGAAAAGAGATAGGGTCCCTCTTAAATCTGGCCCCCAAGAATTGCTCTATTACTCCTGCCACAGCACTCCAGTATGTGTGGAGCCTGTTGCAAGACCACAGACAACGAGTGAGAGTACTGATGCCTATTTTACACTTAGAACATAAGGAAGATACTCCCATCTATAATTTTGAGAGACTGTCTGGGCCCAGATGGACCTGATGCATGGCATGGGTCCTCATACAGACTGAAATCTTCCTCGCATTCTTACAAATGTCCCTCATGCCTCCATCGAGATCTCAACCCGAGTTCTCTCTCCCAGACCACACAGTGCCACTCAACATCTGCTGAAAGATCAACCCCTAACATATGATGAAGAGTAGCAATAAAGAGAGCACTTTTAGCATGAAGCACCCTCTTCTCCAAAACAGATCTACAAGGGTTGGTCAAAAGCACTGTCCCTGTTTGAATAAAATCCCTGACCTGAAAAAAGTGAAAAGGGTCTTTACTAGCCAGGCCATATTAATGAATTATTTGGTCAAAGGACATCATTACTTCACCTTCAAATCAATCACCCAGACAGGAGATTCCCTGAGCTGCCCAGAGCTTCAATCTGATGCCCATTATCCTGGCTGAAAACCTGGCATATCAGCTATAGGGGTAAGAAAGGATGTTTTGGACATATTAACCTCCCTCTGCTGCATTGCCCTCTATGCCTTCACAGGATTGATAATTTTTGGATTATGGCAATATTCCGTGACGGTCTTCATTTTGTCAAAGAATACAAGATAATGAGGGGACATTTTGGCTGGGAGGACTCAATGTCTAGCCATATTGACACCTAGTCTTTACAAGCCCAGTTACTGATAAAAGATAGAAGGGAACTTAATTGGTATCTTTTAATATCAGGGAAATCCACATCCCATCCAACTCATGAGGCAACTGTAATTTAGACAGCTTGTTAAGAGGTCACCTGCAGCACCAAACAGAGGAGCTTAACCATCCATTAAGTCTCTGAAATGTTTCACTCGGAAAAATGAAGGGGAGTGTTTGTATAGGGTATAACAAAAGGGGGAGAACATTCATTTTGATAAGAGCTACCCAGCCGAGTCAAGATATTGGAAACACCACCCACCGCTGAAGATCTTGCTTAATCCTGTCAAGCAAATGGGCAAAAGTGGCCTTAAGCAACTGATCAAAGACAAAAATAACAAAGATGCCAAAATAAACAAAACCCCTGTGACCATTTGAAGGGGAACCGTTATTCACCCTCCACCTCAGATGTTCTCATAAGACCACCCCGGCCCCCTCACAGATATAGACTTCAGTTTAGACGAATTAATCTCATAATCCAAAAATCAGGTACTGAGTTGATATATTGTATGAGATGAGATGCAGAGACCACTGGATTCGACAGAAAAAACAAAAACATCATCTGTGTATAATGAGATCTTATGTGATTTAGATTCTACTTTCAGGGCAGCTATATTCTGATCCCAACGGACCGCCTCTGCCAGCGGCTGAATCACCAATGTGAAAAGTGAGAGAAGGCAACCTTGCTGACAGTCCCGACAAATATTAAAATCATTGGATCTCACACCATTGATGAGAACTGCCAACAGAGTATGAGTAAAAAGGACTTTCACCCACCAAATACAAACCTCTCCCAATCCAAAGGTGTAAAAAAGAGACGGCCACTTGACCCAATCAAGTGACCTTTCTGTATGTAAAGAGACCACTAATGCCTGAACTGAATGCTGCAAACAAGCTTGAAACATGTTCAGCATCCTGTTGACATTATTAGAGGATCTCGGGACTTTTATAACACCAGTCTGGTCATCCTTAATGATGTAAGGTAGCACAGTTTGCAATCTTAATGCAAGAGCTTCAGACAGAATTTTAAAATCAGAATTCAGAAGTGAGATGGGACGATAGAAGGTACATTCCTCTGAAATCTTCCCTTCCTTCTGAATGAGAGAGATGTTAGCCTCTCTCAGGGAAGGCGGGAGATGGTCGTGGCTGTATGAATAACAATACATGTCTAACATTGGTCTCGACTGTGTACTTTTCAATTCTTTGAAAAACTCGCTGGGGAGACCGTGAGGGCCAGGTGCCTTCCCCCTCTGCATCCATTTCACAACCTCCTGCACCTCTTGTACTGTTGAAGGGACACCAATGAAAGACGCCTGTTCAGAAGTAACACTTGGAACATCCAAGTTCTTAAAGAAAGATGCAACTTTAGCCCATCCACCCTCACATGCTCAGACTGCTTTAGTTCAAAATAGAATTTCAAAAATGCTGTATTGATCATTTTAGAGGCAAAAGTGACCATCCCTGTCCCGTCCCTCATTGAGGTAATAGATTGGCGGGCATTCTTTCTCCTGGTAAGATATGCTAGATAACTGCCTGGCTTGTCACCATATTCAAATAGTCTTTGTCTCACAAAGGAAAGTTCTTTCCTTGCTGTGTGTGCAAGTACAGAATTCAAGATGGACCAAAAAGGAATAACCCACTGCAGCTTAACCACTGATGGCTTATCAGAATGTGCCTTTTCAGTGGTTTTTACTGTGCCTTAAGCAGGATTTGTTACTTCTCCTTCTGTCGTTTCTGACTGGCAGAGTAAGAAATTATTAATCCCCTGACATAATCCTGAGCCACCTTCCAAAGAGTAGGTGGGGTACTGGTCGTACCTGAATTGATGGATAAAAATACCTTCAACTCATTGAGGAAATTTTCAATGAATTTACTGTGCCATGAACACACGGATCCATTCGTTAGTGCTGAGAGCCCGCAGCATTGCCCTAAATCTCAGTCTCTAAGTATACTGCAGCACAGTGATATTTCCAATTATACAGGATATTACTGAATCCGAGGATAATCCAGGGGTTAGGAAAAGATCAATCCTGGTATGACACTTGTGCAGATTAGAAAAGAATATAAAGTTCCTACCCATGTGGCGGAGACTCCTGCAGACATCCATCAATCCCAATTCCACACATAAATCCACTCATTGTTGAGATTGTGAAGAATGTGTTAAGGGGCCTTTAGGCGTTCTGTCCACCGTGGGATCCATGAGGCAATTAAAGTCTTCTTGTATCATAATCTGCCACAGTACAAGAGATATCAGTTTGGAGAATGCATCAATCAAAAATTTAAGAGGGTGTGCTGGGGGCCAATGAACATTCAAAATATCATTGTATTCTCCGTGTATTGAGGCCTTAAGAATGATAAACCGGCTGTACTCATCTTTAATCAGTTCTAACAACTTAACTTGAAGATGCTTCCTTATGATGTGGGTCTCCCCTGCTCCTAATATGAAGGAAGAGAAGTACCCCACTCCCCCAACAAACCCACCCTGTTGTAATTTCAAATGTTCTTTATCATTAAGATGAGTCTCCTGCAAAATGGCAATATTCAGCCTCTCCTTTCAAAGATTAGAAAGCACCTTTTTCTGTTTAACTGGCAAATGGATCCCTCTCTCTTTCCAAGTACACCACTTGAGGACACAATTAGCCATGACCCTTTTTAACATTATTAAGTCTCCAAAAAGGAAGAATTCAACTTATCAACTGCTGAGTATAGAGAAAATAGATTCAAATCTCCTAAAAAAAAATGAGCTGAAATTACTATATCTGACATGTACAAAAAAACCAACAGACTAAACCAAATATAAAACATTTAGCAAGGGGATTTAGAGTTCTTTAGATGGCCAGTTTTTGTCCAATGGTTTCCTGATACAGTATGTAGACAAGCCAACAAGGGGCGAGGCCACATTGGATATGGTATTTGGTAACAAACCTGACCAGGTGTTTTATTTAGAAGTACATGAGCACTTTGGTGATAGTGACCAGAATTTGGTTATGTTTAATTTAGGGATGAAAAGGGATAGGTATTACTACAGGGCAGAGTTATTGCTGGGGTAAAGGCAATTTTGATGCGATTAGGCAAGTTTGAAAATGCATAGGATGGGGAAGAAAACTGCAGGGGATGGGCACAATTGAAATGTGGAGCTTATTCAATGAACAGCTACTGCATGTCGTTGCTAAGTATGTACCTGTCAGGCAGGGAGGAAGTGATCGAGTGAGGGAGCCGTGGATTACTAAAGGAGTTGAATCTCTCAGCAAGAGGATGAAGAAGGCGGATGTTGGGATGAAACGTGAAGGCTCAGTTAGGGCACTTAAGAGTTACAGATTAACCAGGAAGGACGTGAAGAGAGAACTAAGAAGAGCCAAGAGGGGACATGAGAAGTTGTTGGTATATAGGATCAAGGAAAATCCTAAAGCTTTCTATCGCTGTATAAGGAACAAAAGATTAGGGGAATCATGGATAGTGGGAAGTTGTGTGGAGTCTGCGGAGATAGGTGAAGCACTAAATGCATATTTTTCATTAGTAATCATACTGGGAAAAGACAATGTTTCCAAGGAGAATACTGAGATACAGGCTACTAGACTAGATGGGATTGAGGTTCACAAGGAGGAGGAGTTGGCAAATCTGCAAAGTGTGAAATAGTTCGGTCTCCTGGGCCAGATGGGATTTATCCTAGAATTCTCTGGAAAGCCAGGGAGGAGATTGCAGGGCATTTGGCTTTGATCTTTACATCGTCATTGTTTACAGGAACAGTGCCAGAAGACTGGAGAATAGCAAATGTTGTCCCCTTGTTCAAGAAGAGGAGTAGAGGCAACCCTGGTAATTATAGACCAGTAAGCCTTTCTTCGGTTGTGGGTCAAGTGTTGGAAAAGTTGTTAAAATATAGGATTCATAATCAATTATTGATTAAGGATAGTCAACACGGTTTTGTGAAGGGTAGGTCATGCCTCACAAACCTTATTGAGTTCTTTGAGATGGTGACCAAACAGGTGGATGAGGGTAAAGCAGTCGATGTGGTGTATATAGATTTTTGTGAGGCATTTGGTAATCTTCCCCATGGTAGGCTATTACACAAAATACGGAGGCATGGGATTGAGGGTGATTCAGTGGTTTGGATCAGAAATTGGTAAGCTGAAAGAAGACAGAGGATGTTGGTTGATGGGAAATGTTCATGCTGGTGTTCAGTTACTAGTGATGCACTGCAGTGGTCTGTTTTGGGGGCATTGTTGTTTGTCATTTTGAGAAATGACCTAGATAAGGGCACCGAAATATGGGTTAATAAATTTGCAGATGAGGCTACGGTCAGTGGATTTGTGGATAGTGTGAAAGTTCTTGCAGGTTACACATAGACATAGATAAGCTGCAGAGTTTGGCTGAGAGGTGCCAAATGGACTTTAACGCAGCAAACTGTCAGATGATTCACTTTGGAAGCAACAACAGGAATAAAGAATACTGGGCTAATGGTAAGATTTTTGATAGTGTAGATGAGCAGAGAGATTTCGGTGTCCATGTACATAGATCCCTGAAAGTAACCATCCAGGTTGATCGGGTTGTGAGAAGGCATACGGTGTGTTAGCTTTCATTGGTAGAGTGATTGAGTTTCAAATCCATGGTAGTGCAGCATTGTGTCTTAGTGGTTAGCACTGCTGCTTCAAAGTGCCATGGACCCAGTTTCAATTCCAGCCTCAGCCGACTGTGTATGTGGAGTTTGCATATTCTCCCCATATCTGCGTGGGTTACCTGTGGGTGTTCCGGTTTCCTCCCACAATCCAATGTGCAGGTTAGGTGAATTGGCCATGCTAAATTGCCCATAGTGTTCAGTGACGTTTAGGTTAGATGGATTACGTTGGGGTATGTATAAGGGAAAGTGTCTGGTTGGTTTGTTCTTTAGATGGTTGGTGTGGACTTGTTGGGTCAAAAGGCCTGTTTCCATGCTGTGGGGATTCTAATTCTTATTCTAAGGTAATGCTACAGCTGTACAAAGCTCAGGTGTGACCGCTCTTGAAACATTGCACACAGTTCTTGTCACCACTTTACAGGAATGATATGGAAACATTGGAAAGGATACAGAGGAGATTTACTGGGAAGTTGCCTGGTAAGGAGGGAAGGTCTTTTAAGAAGAGGCTGAGGTACTTGAGGCAGTTTTCATGAGAGAGAAGAATGCTGAGATGTGACTTAATTGTGATGTATAATCAGAGGGTCAGATAGATTGGACAGTGACAGCCTTTTTCCTCGGATGGTGATAGCTAGCACAAGTGGCCATGGCTTAAATTGAGGGGTGATAGATACAGCACAAATGTCAGAGTTAGTTTCTGTGCTCAGAGACTAACAAGGCTGTAGAACGCACTGCCGGCAACAGCAGCAGACTTGATAACTTTGAGGGCATTGAAATGGTCATTGCATAAACATATGGATGAAAATGGAATAGTTCAGTTTTAACTGCCTGTGGTGGTGTACAAATCACTTGGAAAGACTAAAATTCAAATAGAATGCAGCAAATAGACACAAAATGAGTTGAACAGAACCTTCTCAAGGCAATAATGAAAGGCAATAACAAAAACCTACACTGATAATAACTACCTGTGGCATGTGTCAATAACAACCCTGTAATGAATTTAATAAAGTTTGTGGCATGTGTCCCAAGGATTCCCTGCTCTTTCCTCATATTCTGGCAAAAGTAAAATGCATACCC
Source organism: Chiloscyllium punctatum (assembly GCF_047496795.1). Lineage (NCBI taxonomy): Eukaryota > Metazoa > Chordata > Chondrichthyes > Orectolobiformes > Hemiscylliidae > Chiloscyllium > Chiloscyllium punctatum. The sequence goes on along the minus strand of NC_092768.1, from coordinate 22,201,560 downwards.
TGGAACACTTATGAGAATGCGACCTTGGCAGTTCTTCACAGAAAAGATTCTCTAAAGCATCCCACCTTCTGGGCATCACTGAGAGAACGTGATTAAAGGAATTGCTTGGACGATAATTGCCATTATGTGTGAGACTTCATGACAGCCGTTACTACGTGTAGAACTCCACTTGTCCATGAACTCCAAGACACCCAATTCTATGATGTCATAACAAATGTGTAACTGCAGCTCATATCCGGCTTCCAATGACGAGCTGATTATCCATGAGACCACGGGAATGTGCATCCCCTCTATCTCCTGCGCTGTAAGATACAGTGCGCTTGCGCAGAGCCTCCCTCCTTCGGACCTCTCTTGGTTGTATTTGCAGAGATCAGGGATGCCTGGAGCGGGTGGTTGCAGAAACTCTGTGCGAAGGCCACAAAGCCTTCAGAATGTGTAGTTCCCGGGTCTGCAGACGGTTTTACTTTCACCCTGTTTGCCAGGAAAGGCCGCATCAGGGAACAGCCGCGATTGTGGAGCAGAGAAAGGACGATAGTTCTGTGCCCGAGTGGGGAGGTAGTTTTAGGGTGGAGACGTTATGTGTGATTGAACAAAGAGCAATACAGCACAGGAAAGACCCTTCGGTCCTCCAAGCCGACGCCAATATATTTTGGACGTCCATAATACCGGAATACAGGCTTGACCAGATCAAGATTGCTGGAAACTTTGGAAAATATTAAGATTGGTAAGTCCCCAGGGCCAGACCAGATTTATCCTAGGATAAAGCGGGAAGTGAGAAAGGAGGTTGCTATGCCACTGGCGAAGATCTTTGCCTCCTCACTCCCCACAGGAGTCGTACTGGAGGATTGGAAGGAGGCAAATGTTGTTCCTCTTTTCAAGAAGGGTAATAGGGAAATCCCTGGCAATTACAGACCATCTTACATCTGTGGTCAGCAAAGTTTTGGAAAGAATTCGGAGAGATAAGATTTATGACTATTTGACAAAGCAAAGTGTGATTAAAGGCAGTCAGCATGGCTTTGTGAGGGGCAGGTTGTGCCCCACAAATCTTATTGAGTTCTTTGAGGAGATGACAAGACATGTCAATGAAGGTCGAGCAGTGGATGTGGTGCAACTGGAATTCAGCAAGGCAATTGATAAGGTTCCCCATGGTAGGCTCATTCATAAAGTCAAGAAATATAGGATGCAGGGAGATTTGGCTATCTGGATTCAGAATTGGTTGGCAGACAAAAGGCAGAGAGTGGTTGTAGATGGGAAGTGTTCTGTCTGGAGGTCAGTGTTGAGTGTGGTCCCGCAGGGCTCTCGTCTTGGGCCTCTGCTCTTTGTAGTTTTTCTAAATCACTTGGACATGGAAGTTGAGTGATTTAGTAAATTTGCAGATGACACAAAGGTTGGAGTTATTGTCGATAGTATCGAGGGCTATTGCAGGCTGCAGTGCGACATAGACAGGATGCAAAGCTGGGCTGAGAAATAGCAGATGGAGTTCAACCTGGATAAATGCAAAGTAAATGCATGTTGGAAGGTCGAACTCGAATGCTGAATATAGGATTAAAGACAGGGTTCTTGATAGTGTGGAGAAACACGGGGATCTGGGTGTGCAAGTACATAGATCCCTCAAAGTTGCCACCCAAGTGGATAGGGTTGTTAAGAAAGCATATGGTGTTTTGGCTTTCATTAACAGGAGGGTTCAGTTTAAGAGCTGCAAGGTTTTCCTACAGCTCTACAAGTCCCAGGTGAGACCACACTTGGAATATTGTGTCCAGTTCTGGTGGCGCTACTATAGGAGAGTCACAGGGGCTTTAAAGTGGGTGCACAGAAAATTTCCCTGGATGCTGCCTGGACTGCAGGGCTTGCATTATGAAGAAAATTTTAAAAAGCTTGGACTTTTCTCTCTGGATAGAAGGAGGAAGAGAGGTGACCTGATCGAAGTATATAAAATAATGAGAGGCATAGATAGAGTCAATAGCCGGAGAATTTCCACAGCGCAGATTGACTGGCACGAGGGGTCATAATTTTAAATTATTAGGAGAAAGGTACAGAGAGTACGTCAGAGGTAGGTTCTTTACACAGAGAGTTGTGAATGCATGGAATGCGTTGCGAGCGATGGTGGTAGAAGCAGAGTCATTAGGGACATTTAAGTGACTGCTGGACAGGCACATGGAGAGCAGTGAGTTGAGGGGTGCATAGGTTAAATTATTATATTTTACATTAGGATTAAACCTTGGCACAACATCTGTGTTGTACATTTCTATGTTTGATGTTCTAATAGAATTTGCCTTTACTTGCAGGATCCATATCTCTCTTCTACCTTCTTATTCATTTATTTGTCTAGGTGTATCTTAAATGCTGCTATTGTGTCTGCTTCCACCACCTCCTCTGGCAGCACGTTGCAGGCACTCACCACTCTCTGTGTGAAAAACGTGCCTCACACATCCCTTTTAGATCCTCCATCCCACCCCACTCCATACCTTGAACCTGTGCCCCCGAGTAATTGACATCTCCATCCTGGGAAAAAGCCTCAGACTTTCCACACTATCCATGTCAATCACAATCTTATAAACTTCTCTTGTGTTGCCCTTCAACTTCTTGCATTTCAGTGAAATGACATTCTCTCCAATCTTTCTTCTCAGCTAAAATCTCTCATACCAGGCAACATTCTGGTAAACATCCTTTCTGTACCCTGAGCAAAGCATTTACATTCTTCTGGTAACCTGGTGATCAGCACTGTGTCTCCGTGATTTGCACTGGTGCTTCACAGTGCCAGGGACCCGTATTCAATTCCAGCCTCGGATGACAGTCTGTGTGGAGCTTACACATTCTCCCTGTCTCTTCCTGGATTTTCTCTAGGTGCTCCGATTTCCTCCCACAATCCAAAGATGTGCAGGTTAGGTGAATTGGCCATACTAAATTGCCCATAGTGTTCAGGGATGTGTAGGTTATGTGCATTAGTCAAGGTTAATTGGAGAGTAATAGAGTAAGGGAATGGGTCTGGGGTGGGTTATGTTTCGGAGAGTGGGTGTGGACTTGTTGGGCCGAAGCGTCTATTTCCACATTGTAGTGATTCCAACTGCAATATTCCAAGTGTGCGCTAAATAAAGTTTGATAAAGCTGCAGCATAGCATTTCTATCATTACACTCAATGCCCCTTTCAATGAAGGCAAGCATGCCATAGGCCTTTTGTTAGTAGCTTATCTACCTGTGCTGCCACCTTCAGTGATTATGGACTTGCACCCCAAATCCATCTGCATATCGGTCCTCCCCAGTGTCTCTCACTATACTGCCTACCTGTACCTAACCTTCCAAAATGCAACACCTCACATTTATCCAGATTAAACTAAATCTGCCATTTGTCTGCCCATGCCTCCATGTGATTTATATTCTGCTGTGTCTTCGGACAATCCTCCTCACTATCTTCAAACAGCACCAATCTTTGTTACATCTGCAGACTTACTAATTAGAGTATTCCTCCAAATCATTTATGCAAGCCATAAAGAGCAGAGATCCCAGCCCTGATCCTCTGGAACCATTTGTTACAACATTCCATTCTAAAATGAATCCTTCCACTGTTCCTCTCCATCTCCTGTGACTAAGACAATTCTGTATCAATCTTGCCAATTCACCCCTGATATCATAATACTTTACCTTTCCCACCAGTTGCTTTGGGGCCCATGTCAGAGGCTTTGCGGAAGCCTATGATGTAGATAACACAACCACTTTTCTCTCATCAATCATCTTTGTCACTTCCTTAAAACACACAATTAAGTTAGTGAGGTAAGACCTCCCTTGCACAAAACAATGCAGTCTATAAACAAGACCTTTCACTCTGGGAAATCCTGTGAATCCCCAGATCTCTGCTGAGTAAGGAAACCCAGCGCAGATGACAGGTAGGATTATTCATAAATGCTCATAACCCCTTTGAATCAATGAATTGTTCTCAGTCTGGAGCTGGCGAACTACAGTTTTATAAAATCACGAGGGGCATGGATAAGGTCATGAAATAATCTCTTCTTCGTAAAGTGGGGGAGGCCAAAATTAGCAGGCAGAGGTTTCAAGTGAGAGCAGAAATATTACAAAATTGCCTGAGGGATAACACACAAAGGGCAGTGCATGTTTGAAATGAACTGCCTGAGGAAGTTCTGGAGGCAGGTATAATTGCAACATTAGTTGATTGTACGAATAGGAAATGATTTGAGGGACAAATCTTGGCAGATGGATGAGGTCCGACTGGGATGTATGGTTGGCATGGATGAATTGGATTAAAGGGTCTATTTCCATTCTGTATGACTCTGTGACTTCTTTGTACAGAATGTAGTGAATTAGATGGAAAGCATTATATAACAGTATATTCTCCTTGGTTATCTTAAGCAGTGGCACATGCTAAATCTGTGACCCCCTTCTACCTAGAAATGCAAGGGCAGCAGATGTAAAGGAACCCACAAGTTGCCTTCGAAAACAATATCATTCTGATTTTGAACTGTATTGGCATTTCCTCAAATGTCAGTTCATCAAAATCTTGTAATCAACACTGTGCATGTCTCCATATGCCAAGGCCTGCACCACTCAAACAACCTACTTTTTTCCATCTTCGCAAAAGCTTGTGAGAATGGGCAACAAATGCAGCCCTACCCCGTGATGCTCACATCTTTCCATATTTCTTACTGTGCATTGAATTGAATTTTTCCAAGTTCTAACTATTTACATTCCTTTCCCAAGTTAATCTGTTATTGTTTCTGCTGACTTATCAAAAGCAATTACCTCTCCTAGTCTGCAATCAGTTGCAACTTTGAGCTTGTGCCTTCATTTTGACTACCATGTTTGATGTAAGCTCCATGTGGAGAGGATATAACACCAAGCATTCCAAACATCAGACCATTGACACACATTAAATATGCTCCCATTACCTGTAATGTTTTGAGGTCCCTCTGAGAGCTGGCTTTGCACAGAACACATCATATTTCATAAATAAATGTAGAAGTTGCTGAAAAAACTCAGCAGGTCTGGCCATGTCTTTCCCGACCTGTTAATTTTGATTTATCATCACAAATGCTACCAAACCTGCAGAGCTTTTTCCAGCAACTTCTATTTTTGACTCAGATTTATAGCATTCACAGTTCTTTTTTTATGGGCGGCACAGTGGCTCAGTGGGTGGCACTGCTGCCTCACAGCACTCGGGTCCTGGGTTGGATTCCCACCTGTCTGTGTGAAATTTGCACATTCTCCATGTGTCTGCATGGGTTTCCTCTGGGTACTCCGGTTTCCTCACACAATCCAAAGATATGTAGGTCAGGTGAATTGGCCATGCTAAATTGTCAGCAGTGTTTGGTGCCTTAGTCAGGGGGAAGTATAGGGTAGGGGAATGGGTTTGGATGGGTTTCTCTTCGGAGGGGCGGATGGACTTGTTGGGATGAAGGGCCTGTTTCCACACTGTAAAGAATCTCATCTACTCCATCACAGTTTGTGTTTAACTCTCCCAACAGCATTGATCAATGTGTTGTCATTCGATGTTTCTTTATTACAGAACAGCTGAAGTATTCATTTCATGCTAACAAAGACAAATCATCATCAGTTTGTAGCTGGCGTGAGAAATGAAGATGGTGTGAAATTACATGCAGGACCCATGAGTGATCTTAAATCTCGCAGATTGTCAGTGGTGCTGAATTCTTTCCACCTTTCTTAGATGCCAGATTAAAGAAGGGAAAGACCTCTCCTTGAACTGTGGGTGAAAGTGTGGAGATGGGCAATGTAAAATGACACCAGTCCACTCTCATGGTCCAGGAAAATGCCAATATTCAGAATGATCGGGGTCAAGAAGACAGTGGTGTTGACCAGATAAACTTTCCCAGGGAAAAGCTGCATCATCCAATAGCTTGTGTCAAGCTATTCAGTCTAATTTCCTTTTTCCTCTCCACAGATTCCCTGACCACCCCTAGAATCCACTTCGTCTTGTTTCTCATCTCCGCCTCTCCCTGATATGAATCCGTCTGATCCCAGGACAAAGGGCCAGTTTTCAAATCTCTCCGGGATCTTAGGGAGGCGTTGCAGTTTGTCTCTGAGTCTCACATTGGTCCGGTTCTCAGATAGGATGAGTCAAGGATTCACTGTATTCAGATCCAGAGTCAGAGAAGCTGGAACTGGGGTAATTAAAATAACATGGTTTGGGAATTCATGATGGTGGCATCCTGTTAGGATCACATTTGCTGGGTTCCATGCTGCACCAACAATCTGAGAGAGCTAGACCCCATCCCATGCACTTTTCTGCGAATAAAAACATAGTAAAGGAGCTAGAAACCTGAAAAATTGACTGACCTTTGTCCTTTCTGCTCCAGAATGCCGAGAAAAGGAGGAAGCTCTCCCGGAACTGGGGTCACAGCCCAGCCCACTGAAGCAGGCTTGCTTCCTCGGCAGACCCTGGTTGAGGAGCTGGCCAAATCTCACAATGTCGTGAATCTGGGGAAGCAGATACAGGTAAGTAATTGAAGAGAAGCTGGCTCCTGTATTTGCTATGCTGCAAGACTTCGGGAAAAGGACTGATGAACTCGAGCACTGAGCTGCAGGGGTAGAGGCAGAGACTGACTCCTGCAAGAGCCAAACTGAAGACCTGGAAACACAGGTTCATGGTCTGTTGGATCTAGTAGACAATCTCAAAAACAGGTGCAGAAGAAAGAACCTGCACGTTGTGGCACACGGAAGGGACAGAAAGTGAGTGGCTCGTGGAGTTTTTCAAGAAGTGGTTCCTGGGAATTCCTTGGTTTGCATATTGAGAAGGGACGGATAACAAATCAAAGAGCCCACTGGATCACGGCATGAAATCCAGGTGTGGATCAGCGCCAACATCTTGTCCTGGTAAGGTTCCATCATTATAAAATCCAGCAGAGGGTCATGGAAGCCTTGAGAACCCATGGGAGGGAGCCGAGGGCATTGGTATATGGCGGCTCCAGGGTTATGTGTTTTTCTAGACTTCACAGTGGCAATGATCTGGGAATGAAATCTTACGATGGTGCCAAGAGGAGGTTGAGAGTTTGGGGACCACTATTCTTCAAAATATCCAGCAGTGCTTTGGATCAATCATAATGAATCCATCCATTTTTTACAACACGCCAGAGAAAGCAAAGAATTTTGTGGATACATTGACTTAAGTCGAATGGCCAAATAGGCACAGAGGACAGAGCTGTTTAGGTTTGTTCTTCTTTCAAAAAGACTTTGTGGAGTCTTCTTTCAATTAATAAGTTGTGTGAAATGATGTCTGGGATAGAGAGAGTATTTATCTTTAATCTCTCAGTTATATTAAGGGATGGGTGACATATTTATTTTTAGTTTACTTGTCTAAGGTACTAGCCTTGCTCTTGGTTGGTCTTTATTTTTCTCGACCAAGTTGTCGGTATATGTGGCATGTCCCTAGTTGGTAGGAGTTGGGGGGACGGTCGGGATGGTTCGTAGAGTTGGAGGATGTGGAAGTTCCCCTTTTGAAGGGTGGCGGTGTGTTGGGGTAAATTCCTCCAAACAATGCCTTTGGCAATTTTTTGTATTTCTGTTTTTGCTACATATAGTTCTTGTAAGTTTTGTAGATTTATGGGCTGCAGTTATTTTAGTCTGCAGTTTTTGGGTTTTTTAAATTCTTTTGCATTAAAGCTCAGTGATTGGTCGTTCATATTCTCCCTCTCTATGGAGTTTAAATGGTGCTATAGAAGGTTATGGCTAAGGATATGTTTAAGTGGTCCATTGGAATGTTAAGGGGAGTCATATGCCTGTCAAGAGAAAGGAGGTACTTTCCAGCACTAGAAGGGAGAAGATGGATGTTGCCTTATTACAATAAACACACTTGAATGATGCCGAAAAACACTTTGAAGCTGCAACAGAATCGGTAAGAGGAGTATATGAAGAGTAGAGGGGTGGGCATTTCAGTTAAAAAGAACCCCCAATTATGTGATTAGAGGGTATTAAAGACACTCACAGGAGATTTGTAATAAAGCTTTGATACATGGGGAAGAATATGGGATCTTAAATGTTTACTGTCCACCTGTCCAACCACTTAAATTCTTGACAGATGCACTTTCTAGACTGGTTAACCTTGCATCTCAACATATCATCATAGGAGGGGAGTTCAGTTGTCTCATAGACCCTATTGTGAGTAGATTGCCCAAAGGCCAGCCAATATCTTTTTTGTGATGTAAACAATTAAGGGATTCATGTGCTGAATTGGGGTTGGCTGATGTTTAGAGGCACTTTCACCCTACTGGCAAGGACTTCAGCTTCTTCTGGAATCCACATAAATGCCATACCAGGATTGATCTTTCTCTGACTCCCACAGCACATCTGGGCTTGGTGGCATCATGTACAATGGGCAGTATCACTATTTCTGATCACACCCTAATGTATTTTATGATGAAGAGTAAGGATACTGTGGTAGGCTCAAGGTACTAGCAACTGGACCCTTTATCCTCAAGAATAGCAAGTTTATTGAATTTGTTTCTATTGAGTTGAGGGATTTTTTTAGATATTAATTCAGCCTCAGCAAGTAGCCCATCTCTTCTTTGGGAAACAGCTAAAGCCTATGCAAGGGGGTTGGATATTTCCTATTCAGCCAGTAAGAAGTGGCAGACAGGTGAGCAGCAACACTTGCTTGAGATGCATCTGAAAGTAGTTGAAAAGGCCGACTTTGACAAGATCTCGCTGGTTATACGGCAGAGGATCACAGCGCTTCCAGCTACATTGAACTCCATGCTCACATGGACAGCCAAGAGGAAGCCTACATTTGCAAGATAAAGGCTGTGTGAGCATGGGGATAAGCCAGACAAGTACCTAGCATACTTTGAGAGGAAAAACACCCAAGTCATTACTTTGATCAGGGAGGACACTGGAAATTTAAACTACGATTCTAAAAGAATTATTGCAGCATTTTGGAAACTTTACTCTGAATTATACCAATCTGACAGCTCTGAGAGTGGGCAGGTCAGGATGGAGTCTTCATTTAAGAATTTGGACCTTCTGGGAGTGGCTTCTGAACAAGAGACTCTCCTCAATGCCCTGTTGTCAGAGCAAAAGATGCAGGAGACTGTGTGGCACCTCCAGAATGGAAAGGCGCTGGGTTTTGACAGATTCCCCAGTGAACTCTATATGGAATTTGTGAGTACATTGTACATGCGTATTATGTTTAATGACTCACATAGTTGTGGCCTCCTCCCATCATCTTTGAGAGGCGAACATCTCTCTCATTCTTAAAGGGAAGGAACTGGAAGATTGTACATCCAGGAGGCCCATTTCACTCCTGAATGTCGATTTCAAAATCATATCTAAGAGTCTGGCATTAAGGCTATAAACTGTACGATCCTCCATGATGAAGGAAGACGAGACAGGATTCATAAAAGTTGGCAGATCGACAGATAATATCTGGAGATTACTTGACATGATCCAAGTATGTCAACAGCGATTGGTACGATGATTGGTGATCTCCTTTGATGCAGAAAATGCATTTGACAGGGTCGAGGGGCCGTATCTTTTTCACATGTTGAAGCAGTTTTACCTGGGAAAGATCTTCATCAGGTGGGTGGAGGTTTTGTTTAGTGATCCTCTTGCTATACTCCTCACCAATAGTGTATGGTCAAGCAATTTTAATATTTGTAGGGGCAGTGGCCAGGGCTGCACCTTGTCACCATTGCTCTTCACATTGGTGATGTGGTGGAGGTAATATATAGGAATCCCAAGATAACTGCTCCAGAAGTGGGGACGAAGTCACATAAGATCATGCTGTATGCGGATGATGTTCTTGTGTTCTTATCAAACCAACAGTCTCAGTGCCAAACCTGATGCAATGCTTCAATCTATTTTGGGCCTTCTCAGGTTATAAGATTGATTTTGCGAAATCAGAGACCATGGCCATGGGCGGTCTCTGGCGAGTGTCTGATCCTGAGGGTGGATCCCCTTTAGATGGTTGCAGGAGGGCCTTCTCTATTTTGGTATATTAGTTATTCCTATTTTTGATTGGCCATTTAAATTTTGCCCATTTATTTGACAGAATCAAGCAGGGGTTTCATAGATGGGAGGTGCTTAGTTAGGTCGGATAGCCCACATTCAAATGAACTTCCTGCCCTACCTGTTGTATCCCATGCGAATGCTTCATCTGATTTTTAACTAAGCAAATGTTGAGAAGACTCAATGGCTCGTTCAGTTCCTTCATCTGGTATCACAAGCGGCCCCTAATCAAATTGACTAAATTGCATTTACCTCACAGACAGGGAGAAGTGTGCCTCCCAGATATCAAAAACCATCAATTCACCTCATTGCTATCTTTCGTGAATGATTGGGACAGGGGGTACCCTCACTCACTTTGGTTGGACATCGAAGCATCTCAGGTAAGATGCCCCCTTACTGGCATGCTGTTCTTCGACAAAATGAAAACATTTATGGAATATTGCCATAGCCCAGTAGTCATAATTACTGTGAAGGTGTGGAGGGCAATGCATCATTGTGAGGGCAATATGGCCAAAACATCATTTTTGACACACATACTTGGTCTGCTGGGCTTTCAGCCAGTGATGCTGAACTCTGGATTTAGACTATGGGAAGCTAAGGGGCGTGTCTTGCCTGGGTGATTATTTTGAAGGGTATGCATTGATGTCCTTTGACCAGGTGGCTCAGAAATATAAATTGCCCAGTGGGGACCTCTTTCATTGCTTTCAAATTAGAAATTTCATTCAAAAAGAGACCATACTTCTAACTGACCCTTATAGGTCCGACATGGAGAAGAGGGCATTATCTGTGAGGAACACTTATTATCTGTTGGGAGAGGGTCCCTTGGAAGAGACCAAACAGCTCTGTCAGGCATGGGAGAGGGAGTTAGACATTGAGATCTCTTCTGAAAAATGGGAGGATGCCTGGGAAAATGCAAGAAGGATCTCGATTGGCAACAGGACCCATGTCCTGCAATTGAAGATTCCCCACAGGATCCATTTGGTGCCAGGCAGCCTCGCTAAATTTAAAGTGGGAGATTCTCCAATGTGGCCTAAATGTAAAGTGAGCATAGGCACACTTACTCATTGTCTTTGGTTTTGCCACAGACTGCGGACATACTGGAACACTGGGGCAGATGAAATAGAGAATGCCTTGGGGATGGGGAAGGAGATGGAGATGGAGATGGACCTCTTGTTCTTAGCTTTGTTAATTCACTTTCATTGGATGCACACATAAAAAGGCTTTTTCATTATCCTCACTTTTGTGTAAGAAAGAACATTCTCTTGGAGTGGGTGTCAGAAATCGTCTGGGACCGGCAGGCTGGTGTGAGCTGGTCATGGAGCACTTCACCTTGGGCTTTCTTACGAGTATGGTGTACCAAAAACTGCGAATTTCTATAAGATGTGGCGGTTCTTTTTGGATGATCTGGGTACAGGTTTTTCTGCCATACCAATAAGAGCCTTTATACAGTCATGGCAATTCCATGTAATGAATCTGTATCCAGAGCGGAGGAACTACGAACATATAAATATGTATAAACGTATGCATTTGATGATCATGGGCTATTGCTTAGTTTCGCTGAGCTGTGTTATGGTAATTATAATTATTATAATAATTATTCAGTTTTTCCTTTTTAGTTTAGTTCTTAGTTATCATTTATTACATTGTTAGTTGGTTTGCTTCTTAACATTGGTTCAATTGTTTAGTTTTGTATTTGTTGTCATATGCAAAAGAAAAGCAATTACTTTTGTTAATAGATGTATTTTTTTTATTTTAAAAACATAGTTATTTATATTCATGCTATCATTTACTTCCATGCTTATTTTTGAAAATGCCACAAAACAATTCGCCCAATTATTTAATAATCAGTCACTAATTTGTGTTATGGACTAAGCCAGACCACTCAAACCATTACTAAGCCGAAAGCTCAGACCATAACTTTGCAATTTGTTTGCGTAAGTGTGCAGTGAAAATTATCCAGATGAATTTAGCTGGATTGACTACTAGATTATAAAACAGCCAAAAATTTCTTCACAAAATCACACAATGAAACACAAAGAACAGAATAAAGAATCCCGACAGAAGTCAGCCTATCCAACTAGAATTAATTATGCTGTTCCAAATATACACAACAGTCCCAACAAGCAAACGCTCTTTCAAACCCAGTTTAATTGGAACACATGCTTGAGAGAGAGAGAGAGAGAGAGAGAGAGAGGGAGGCAGTTTCCAAACAGCTCTCTGTTGAACTTTTCACCAGTTTAAGACTGAACTAAACTACTCAGTTGGAGACAGAATCAGTCCCCTTTCATTAGACAGGTCACATCTAAAACATGACCGCTTTGTCCTGAAGTCTCATCTGTTTACAAATAAACAAAAGGCCTCTCCAAATCATTTTCATCTCTGTACCAAACCAGAGAGTCCATCCTGGTTCATTGCCCTCTGATAAATGTCAAGGACCTCCTTGAGCCATGGAACAACATTTAGAAAACAAAAGGGACTAGATTTGTATCATTTGAAATAAATCTTTACGCTACTCTGGAAACTTTTCCTTTTGTTCCTTCAGTCGGGATATGCAAAAGATAGTTTATAGAAATAGGTAGGTTAGATTCCCTACAGTGTAGAAACAGGCCCTTCGGCCAAACAAGTCCACACCCACCCTCTGAAGAGTAACCATCCAGACCTATTTCTCCTCTGACTCATGCACCCAACACTATGGGAAATTTAGCATGGCCAATTCACCTGACTTGCATATTTTTGGATTGTGGGAGGAAACTGGAGCACCCAGAGGAAACCCACGCAGACACAGGGAGAATGTGCAAACTCCACACAGACAGTCGCCCAAGGCTGGAATCAAACCTGGGATCCTGGTGCTGTGAGGTAGCAGTGCTAACCACTGAGCCACCTTGCCACGCCATAATGAAGATGGTAGATGAAAATGGCTAATATAAAGAATGGAGAGCGATAACATAGTGATCATAATCACTAGACCCTTAATCCAGAAATTCAGCTCATGTTCTGTGGACCAGGGTTCAAGTCGGGGGTGGGGGGGCGTGCTGGAATTTGAATTTTAAAAAGCAGATAAAAGCTGGAATTCAGCTGCCTACCATAAAATTAATTTCAGGAAATCCTACCTGACTCTATTTAATCCTTCAGGTAAGGAAACTGCCATCCTCACCTGGTCTCGCCTTCATCTAATTCCAAGTTAGTTATCTCTTAATTACCCTCTGAAATTGCGGGTAAGTGGTGTTGAAATGCACATCAGCCATGATTGAATGGCGGAGTGGACTCGATGGGCCGAATGGCCTTACTTCCACTCCTATGTCTTATGGTCTTATGGTCTTATGAAATGACCACGCAAGCCATTCATCTGTTTTAATCACTGTAAAGTCCCTTCAAGGGCAACACGCTAACAAGTCAGCGATGTCTCCATGCCACAAATAATTTTTTAAAAAGAAGCTGGATTTACTGGTACTTTTCAGATGTAGGTTAGAGCTGTCTCCAAATATTTTCTCGACAGAAGTTAAATTCTCCCTTCTTTCTTGCATGGCAAAACTGGTCACGATAATCCAAAAGCTGTTTCCCATTTGATCTGTCTCCAAACCACTCCTCCTGGTCAATGAAAAAGTCAGGCATTTACAACCATTGTCACTGTGTATAATTTTCTCAAAAATGAATAAGTAGAGAGAAATTATATGGCTTCGATATTCCCACACATTAACATCATTTATTTCTCACCCATTCAGTGTTCTTGTTTTGCAAACTATAGGCAAATTCAGCAAGAGTCGTTTCTTTGTAAACAGTGGCCATTTTCTTTCTACAGTTCTGTTAATTCAAAGTAATGTTTTCCAATTTTGCTGCATATTTGAAAAGTAAATAAAATAGAAGTAAAAATATGTTCTTCCTTTCAGAAGAGAAACTTGCCATTCTAATCTGACCTCCAGATTTCTCCACAAACACATCAAAGTGGTTGAGTATGAAATGCTTATGGCTGTGTACAAATCATTTGAAAACACTCTAATCAAAATGGAATGCAGCAAATAGACCGACAATGAGTTCAATGGAATCTTCTCATGGCTTTTAAGAATGGCAATAACAGAAGACGATGCTGGCAGCAACTTCACCCTTAAGGAGTTAATAAAGAAGCTGTGGCCTGTGTCCCAAGGATTCCCTGCTCTTTCCTCATGTACTGGCATAAGTAAAATGCATGCCCTGGTACACTTATGAGAATGCGATATTGACAGTTCTTCACAGAAAACACTTCCTAAAGCATCCGACCTTCTGGGCATCACTGAGCAAACATTGAAGGAATTGTTCCGGCGATAGTTGCCGTTATGTGTGAGAACCAACCATAGTTGTTCCTACGTGTGGGACTCTGTTTGTTCATTAATTCTGAAACACCTGTCTATCTGATATCACAGCAAATGTCTTAACACAGCTGCAGTACGGATTCCAATGGTGGACCGGCTACCCATAATACTACAGGGTAATGGACTTCTTCTATCTCCTGTATTGTAAGATACGCTTGCGCAGACGTTCCCACATACGCGACCTTCTTTTGTTGGATTTGCAGAGGTAAGTGATGCCTGGAGCGGGTGGTTGCAGAAACTCTGATGGCCACAAAGCCTGCAGAATGAGTTGCTCCCGGGTCTGCAGACGGGTTTTTTTTTTACCCTCCCTGCCAGGAAGCTTCCCATCAGGGAACAGCCACGATCATGAGGCGGAGAAAGAGGGATGGTTCATGTGCCGAGGTGGGGGTGGCAGATATTTTGTGGAATAGAACAAAGAGGAATACAGCACAGGAATAGACCCTATGGTCCTCTAAACCTGCGCCAATACATTTGGCTCATCCATACTGAAATGGTCTTTCCTTGCAGGATTCGCATCCCTCTAGTACCTTCCAATTCATGTATTCTTGCAGGTGTTTGTTGAATGTTGCTACTGTGTCTGTATTCAGTCCCTCCTCTGACAGCGCGTTGCAGGCACTGACCAGTCTCTGTGTGAAAAAACGTGCCTCATACATTTCTTTCAGATCCACCATTCCACCCCACTCCACACCTTGAACCTGTGTCCCCTAGTAATAGGCAACTCCACCCTGGGGAAATAAAAAGCTCTATCCATGCCACTCACAATCTCGTAAACTTCACTCCTGTCACTCTTCAATCTCTTTCATTTCAGTAAAAGCAAATACAGTCAATCCAACCTTTCGTCTTTGCTAAAATCTCTCATAGCAGGCAACATCCTGGTAAAAATTCATTTTCGCACTCTGACCAAAGCATCAACATTCTTCTGGTAGTCTGCTGATCGGAACTGCAATATTCCAAGTGTGGCATAACTAAAGTTCAATAACGCTGCTGCATATCATTTCTATCCTTACACTCAATGCCCCTTCCAATGAAGGCAAGCAGGTCATATGCTTTGTGTACTACCTTGGCTACGTGTGCTGCCACCTTCAGTGATCTTCGGACCTGCACACCCAAATCCCTCTGCATATCAATCCTACGAAGTTTCTGTCACTATAGTTTCGACCTGTATATGACCTTCCAAAATGCATCACCTCACATTTGTTCAGATTAAACTACATCTGCCATTTTTCTCTCCATGCCTCCATCTCATTTATATTCTGCCATATCTTCTGACAATCCTCCTCACTATCTGTATGTACACCAATCTTTGTTCCATCTGTAGAGTTATTAATTATACTAGCCACAATTTTCCCCAAATCGTTTATGTAGGCCACAAACAGCAGAGATCCCAGCACTGATCCCTTTGGAAACACTTGTCACAACCTTCCATTCCGGCCCACTGCCACCCTCTGTCTCCTGTGACTAAGCTCATCCTGTGTCGATCTTGCCAGTTCATCCCTGGAGTCATGTGACTTCAAATTCTGTACCAATCTCTCTTGAGGGACCTTGTCAAAGGCTTTTCAAAAATCTATGGTGTAGATAACTCCAATCACTTTTCCCTCATCAATTATCTTTGTCACCTCCTCAAAACACGCAATCAAGACAGTGAGGCAAGATTTCCCCTGCACAAAACTATGCTGTCCAGAAGCAAGACCTTTCACTCGAGGGAAATCCAGTGAAGCCCCTGATCTCCGGTGAGGAAGGAAACCCAGAGAATTTGGCAGGGAGGATTATTCATAAATGTGCATGACCCCATGAATCAGTGACTTGTTTCTCCGTCCTGGAGCTGGAGAACTAGAGGTTTATAAATCAAAAGGGGCTTGCATAGGATAATTAACCAATCTCCTTTTCTCTGGGTGGGGAAGGCCAAAATGAGAAAACAGAGGTTTCAAGTGAGAGGGAAAAGATTATGTAATGGCCTGAGGGATAACACACAAAAGGCAGTGTATTTTTGGAATGAACTGCCTGAGGAAGCTCTAGAGGCAGGTACAATTACTACATTTAAAAGCATCTGGATGGTTTTATGCATAGGAAGTGTTTTAAGGGCCAAATGTTGGCAGGTAGGACAAGGTCAGACAGTGATGTATGTTCGGTGTGGCCAAATTAGACCAAAGAGTCTATTTCTGTTCTGTCTGACTCTTTGACTTCTATGTACAGAATGAATTGAACTACATGGAAAGCATTATATAACTGAAGGTTGTCCTTGGTAATGTTGTTCGATAGCACCTCCCAAATCTGTGACTTCTGAAACCCAGAAATGCAAGGGCAGCTGATAGTAAGGAACCGACAAGTTGCTTTATGAGTCCCTCTGAGAGCTGGCTTTGCAAACAACTCAACTGTTTCATAAACACAGAAGTTGCTGGAAAAACTCAGCAAGTCTGGCAGCATCTTTCCAGAAATCTTTGTTTATCTTCTCAAATGTTGCCAGACCTGCTGAGATTTTCTGACAACTTCTATTTTTGAGTCTGATTTGCAGCATCCACAGTTCTTTTGGTTTTTATTCTATCACAGTTTGTGTTTTACTCTTCCAACAGCATTGATCAGTGTGTTGTCAATCAGTGTTTGTTTATTACACAAAAGATAAAGTATTTACTTAAGGCTGATGAAGACAAATCTCCATCAGTTTATAGTTGGCAGGGAAAATTAAGATGGTGTGGAATTACATGCAGGACCTGTGAACGATCTTGAATATCACAGATTGTCAGTGGTGCTGAGTTCTTTCCACATTCCTTAGAGCCCAGATTGAAGAAGGGAAAGATCCTCTCATTGAAAGTTTAGGTGAAAATGTGGAAATGGGACATGTTGCCTGTCTTGTAAAATGACACCTGTCCATTCTCACCATCCAGGAAAACGCCAATATTTTGGCATTGAGCTTTCAGGATGAGAGGAGTCGAGAAGATGGTGGTGTTGGCAAAATAACCTTTTCCAGGAAAAAGCTGCATAGTTTCAATGCTGACACCGGCTATTAAATTAACTTCCTTTTGTCCTCTCCAAAGACCCTTAGACCACTTCCAGACTCCATTCAGTCTTGTTTTCTCCCTCCACCTGCCAGTAACATCTCCCTGATATCAATCTTTCTGATCCCAGGACAAATCTCTCCAGGATGTTAAGTTGTAGTTTGTTTCTGAGTCTTAGACTGGTCCGGCCCTCAGACAGGATGAGCCAAGGGTTTGCTGTGTTCAGATCCAAAGTCATATAAACTGGAGCCTAGCAATTTACGTAACATAATTATTTATACTCATGCTATCATTTATTTTATCAATTATATTTGAAAATGCCTCTTTATGTTTTGTGTGATATTTGAAATTTGCTGCCACAACAGTTCTTAAATGCTGCAGAGGAGTTAACTCGGCTGATCACTATAATGAATCACCAAAAACAGTGTGGGAAGGAGGGGAAAGCCATCATGTGAGGCTGGGGGAAATGCAATCATTGTGGTAATATGAAATAAATGATCACAAAGAAAACAGATGATATGAAGAAATGCTGGACTAAGAGGTAATGATGGAGAGAACCCACTATGTTTGGAGAACCGGTGAGTGTGATGAGTCGGACAATCAGAGCTCTGACAACAGATATATATTTGGATAGAAGACATGGAAGAGGAGAGGAGGATGCAAGTTGATGGCATGAGGAGGAAAAGCAGTTGAGGAGCAGAGAGACAACAGTGAAGGTGAGGCAACTGATGAGGCATGTGCTCGGAAGGTGTGGAGGGAAATGGTGTCTGGGAGATACATTATGGTGGAGATTTTCTGCAAAGATGGTTTAAAGCAGAAAGTGAGGACTGCAGATGATGGAGTTCAGAGTCAGAAAGTGTGGTGCTCGAAAAGCACAGCCAGTCAGGCAACATACATTTTGAGCATAAGCTCTTCATCAGGAAATGAGGGCATGGCCCAAGGGGGCTGAGAGATAAATGGGAGATGGGTGGGGCTGGTGAGAAGCTAGATAGGAATGTGATAGGTAGATGGAGGTTGGGGGATGATGGTGATAGTTTGGAAAGGAATGTGGAGCAGAGAGTTGTGAAGGAAGGTGGACAGGTAGGACAGTTCAAGAGGGCAGTGCTCAGTTGGAAGGTTGGATTGGGAAAAGATGACAGCGGAAATGAGGAAACTGGTGAAATCTACATTGTTCCCGTGTGGTTGGAGGTTCCCAAGGCAGAGGATAATGTGTTCCCCTCCAGGCAAAGGGTGGCTAGGGTTTGGCAGTGGAGGAGGCCCAGGACTTGCATGTCCTTGGTGGAGTGGGAGGGGGGGGTGTTAAAGTGTTTGGCCACAGGCCAGTGGGGTTCTTTCATGCATGTGTCCCAGAGATGTTTTCTGAAACATTCCATGAGTTGGCGTCCTGTCTCCCAAGTTAGAGACCACATTGAGAGAGCCCTGTAGCTGAACACTTCATCTCCCCCTCCCACTCCACCAAAGACATGGAAGTTCTGGATCTCTGACTTGGCCAAATTCAAGGCACCCAACTCCTGGAGGGAGAACACCTCATTTTCCGCCTTGGACCCTCCAATTACATGGGATCAGTGCTGATTTCCTCACCTCCCCTCCACCGCGCCTTATCCCAGATCCAACCCTCCAACTCAGCACTGACCTCTTGAACTGCCCTACCTGTCTATCTTCCTTCCCACCTATGTACACCACCCTCCACTCCGACTGATCATTACTCCACTCCGACCTTCATCAAAATATTGCATTCCCAGCTGCCTTCCCCCCAGCCCCAACCTGTCCTATTTAGCTCTCAGCCACTTTGAACCTCGCATTCCAGCTTATGTTCGAAACATCGATTCTCCTGATCCTCAGGTGCTGTCTCACCAGCTGTGCTTTTCCAGTACCACACTTTTTGACTCTGATCTCCAGAATCTGCAATCCTCACTTTCTCATCACATTGTCTTGTGTGTTGGTGGTTCCATCGTGTCAGGTCATGATGGTTCAGTGAGACCTATGTTTACATCACACAAGAGGTGGAGGGGATTCTCCAAGTACATGTTCATTTCCAGACCTGCTCTCTCTGAAATATTGTGCTCTGAGATAACAAAAATGGTGTGCAAGAAGTGCACCTTCCCAGGAGTAATAATCACAATGGAAACATTCACAAAAGAAATCCCATATTTCCTTCCTTTGATTGTCTTGAGAATGACCAGGGTTCCAAATTCTGAAGTTGTGGGGAATCCATTGATTAGTAGAATGCAGCACCAACAGAATTTCTTCCTTCGTTTGCCTTGTCCCAAATGTTTACTTATTTATGAAGGCCCTGCAGACATTTATTCTCCTGTCTTCATGAATCCAGTTCACTCAGTGGGTCTGAGTGTTTCACTGTTTACCACTTGGATAAAGTACCAACCCTGGGTCTCACAGTTCAATATATCAGGACCATGCTTCTCACAATATCAATTCACCTTTTCCTTGGTCCAACATTGGAACGATCGTTGCTAGTGCCTACTGGTTGCTTCTTACCTTTCCCTATTCTTTCATGGGCTGTGGGCATCATTAACAGTCAGCATTTGTTGCCCATCCCTAACTGCCCATGAACTGAGTGACATGTGGGGCTGTTGTAGAGGACAGTTAAAATTCAACTTTGCTGTGGTGCTGAGTCACCTGTAAGTCAGATCAGGTAAGGGTGGCAGTTTCCCTTCCCTAAAGGAAATAAATGACCTTTTCTTCCTATCTCTCTGTTAGATCCTCACTCTTCTCCTCAGTCCCTTCTCCCTCTCCCTCTCTCTCTCTCTTTCTCCTCTCCTCACTCTCTTTCACACTCTCTCTCTATCTCTCTCTCTCTCCCCCACAACCCCACATCGCACTGCTCCTTTGAGTTCCTGAGTTCCTCCCTCTCTGATTTTTACCTGCTCCTGCAATGTTACTTTTATCTCAGGTTGTGATGACAAATGGAAAGTATCTGTTCTATTTGTTTGTTATTTCCTTATTTTCCATTATTGATTCTTCATCCTTGCTTTCTATAGAACCAAAACTCACTTTAACTTTTCCATTCTAAGTTTTTATAATGCTACTTACTTTCTGGTTTTTGTATTTCTGGTTCCCTGTCTCTGATGGAGTAATTTCTCATTCGTCTTTTGGTCATTTTTGACTTTTTAAACATATTTTGATCAATCTTCCGACCTGTCATCTCTCTTTCCAGAATGGCATTTTTAAAAAATGTTTGACATCACCTTTAAAATTTTGTGTTAAATTTTGGTTGTTGATCCATCCTTTGGAATTTTTCTTACTCATTGAAATGTATCTGCTATCAAATGTGCCCATTTGTAAAATGTTGCATAAACAGAATTTTTCTTTGGAAATTCTGCAATGTAAGTTCATGGAAGTCTATATATTAGTCAATAAATCTGGATGCACGTTCATGAATATTCCATTTACTGAGGCCAGAATGTGCATGATTTCATGTGTACTTTGTGTGTGATGTAAGCTGTGGATATGGTTTCAGGCAACTGCAACCCAATAATTTCTAAATCTGCTGACACTGGCTATCTGAAATGTTTCTTCAGCTTCAGTTTCCAGTTTGGATCTTCATTGGTTGGAAAAAGAAATTGCACGAAAAATTACTTGTTTCAATTTTGCAATTTCTCTGGTGGAAATAGTCTCTCATCAAAACACCAACTTAGAGGAGCAGGGTATTTTGTATTCATTGAGGAATGTAGGTTTTCTTGGCTGTCCTTAATTGTGCAGAAAAGGTGGTACTGAGCTGCCTTCTGTCAAGATGCCTCTTTGTTCATCAACACTTCCCAGCACCTAAACTTTAAGTGGATAGTCCTACCTTGATTTGCCTTTCCAAAATGCAGCACCTTACATTTATCTAAATTAAATTCAATCTGCCACTCCTCAACCCATTGGCTGATCTGATCAAGTTCCCATTATACTCTGAGGTAGCCTTCTTTGCTGTTCACCATTCTCTAATTTTGGTGTCATCTGCAAACTTACTAAATTTACCACCTATATTCACATTCAACTCGTTTCTATTTCTGACAAAAAGCAGTGGACCCAGCGTGTATCCTTGTGGCACACCACTGGTCACAGGCCTCCAGTCTGAAAAGCAACCCTTCAGCACCACCCTCTATCTTCTACTTTCAAGCCATTTCTGTATCCAAATGGCTAGTTCTCTCTGTATTTCATGTGATCTGACCTTGCTACCCAGTATACCATGAGGAAACATGTTGAACGCCTTACTGAAATCCAGATAGATCACATCCACCACTCTGCATTCATCAATCCTATTCGTTTCTTCTTCAAAAAAATTCAGTCACATTCAATTCTGGTGTCACGGCTATCGAAAGATGGAAATGTTCAGAAAAGCTTTCCAAGGTTGTTGCCAGGATTGGAGGCTTTGAGTGGTAGGGAGAGGCTGAATAGGCTGTGTCTATTTTCCCTGGAGGTCTGGAGTCTGAGGGTGACTTGCAGAAGTTTATATAATCATGCAGAGCACAGACAGAGTGAATAGCCCTGGTATTTCTTCCAGCGTAGAGGCATCCAAAACTAGAGGGCACAGGGTTTAAGGTGAGAGGGGAACGATTGAAAAAGGACCTTGGGGGATCCAAGATAGTGGCGATTGGAAAGGTCCGCTTTGCTGAGCTCAGCATCTCAACTCAGGCAAAGTAACAACTTCATCATCCCCACTGAAGTTATCTTTGTGAAAATCAGCATTTAAAGAGCTTTAGAACCTCTACCAATTTTTACAAAGTCTGTTCTATTAAAGAAATATGACAAATTGTAAAGGTTTGAATAAGACCCAACACACGGGCAACTCACCGGAGATGTCGGACATGCCCGTGGCCGCAGCTGCAGCCCCCTCCACTAGTCTGTCAGAGTCACTCACCCATCAGACCCTGGCTGCAGAGTTTGTGAAACAATGAGAAATGATCGAGTTGTTGATCGAGGAGAAGTTCTGCAGTAGGCTAGAACCGATCACGGCAATGCTCCACAAGCACGAGGAGCAGTTGGAAGGCCTTGGATGCCAAATGGAGAAGGTTGAATGAAGGATCACAGCTTCAGAGATCGCAATCGACTCTTCAAAGGAACAGATTTGAGCTCTCGAGAAGCAGCTCCTTACTGAACTGGAACAAGTCGACTACCTCCAGGAGAGAGGTAGGTGGAAGAATATCCACACCATCGGGTTGCCAGAGGGAGCGGAGGACAATCAGACAGCGAGCTCCTTTGAAAGCTGACTATTGCAGATTTTTTGGCTTGGAGGTTGCATCAGGCCAAGTGAAAGCTGAGAGGGCCCATCAGGTCACGGTGTGTAGGCTCGGTTTTGACAAGCACTCTTGCATGGTCCTCGTGCAACTCCACAGTTACAGGGACAACGTTAAAGTTATGGAGGCCTCCAGAATGAAGTGGAAGGATCCACAAGATTTCACTCACAAAGGTTCCAGGATAATGTTCTTCCAGAACTTTTCTGCAGCTGTGATTCATAAAAGGGACTCCTTTGATGAAGCCAAGAGAAGACTGAGAAACTTCGGGATTCAGTATTCCTTGAGGTATCCTTTATTTCATTTATGATGGGTCTTTGCACTTCCTTGACTCTTCAGAAAAAGTGAAAAAATGTTTGGATGCTTTAAAATAGACTGGATGATTTAAAGGATGTGGACAATAGTGGCTCTTCTTCTTCTCTCTCTCTCCTTTTCTGAAAGAAAGTGTTGTTGAATTTTATTTCTGATATCAATGGGTATTAATGTATATTTGGGGATGGGTGCAGAGCATACTTTGAATTTCCTTGTTAATATTACTTTTTTCTTCTTTCCTTTTTTGGCTTGAATCTGGAATGCGGCTCAAGTTAGAAGGAATTATGAAGATGTTGTTGAGATATGCAAGTGCCCCCTGTGGGCAGGAGGGACAGCCCCTCGCTAAGTGTTCAGTTTGTCGGGTTTTTTGGCATATGTAGTAGTTTTAGTTTCTCTATTTTTTCTGCTTCATGAGTCTTTTTTTTGTTTAAGCTCAGCAATTGATCAGTCAAATTCTTCCTTTTCGATGTTAACATGTTGTTAGACGTGTCATGGTTAATTGTATCCTTAAATGATGTACCTGGAATATTTGAGGGAACCATTTGCTTGTTCAGAGCAAAAAACGTGCTTTCTTGTCTTAGAAAGCAGAGTTGGATATTACCCTTTTGCAGGAGACTCATCTTGATGACCAGGAATGCCTGAAATTGCAGCAGGGTGGGTTTGGTCGGGTGTATTTCTCCTCCTTCAATACTAGCAGTAGGGGAGAGGCCATATTCATTAGGAAAAAGCTTCCATTTAACTTGCTAGATCAGATTAAAGATGAATATGGGCGATTGGTCATTCTTAAAGCCTCAACACATGGAGAAGGGTATGGTATTGTGAATGTTTATTATCTCCCAGCGCATCCCCTTAAATTTTTGATAGATGCATTCTCCAAACTGATGGCTCTAGTGCCATGGCAGATTATTATTGGGGAGACTTTAATTGTTTTATAGATCCCACAGTGGACAGAATACCTAGAGGCCCCTCAATACCTTCTTTAGAGTCAAAGCAACTGGGGGACTTATGTACAGAATTGGGATTGGTGGATGTCTGGAGGTGTTTCCACCCCTGGTTAGGAACATTACATTTTGTTCTAATCCACCATAGTGTCATACTAGGATTGATCTTTTCCTAACCCCTGCATTATCCTTGGACGCAAAAACGTTCTACAATTGGAAATATTACTATTTCTGACAACACTGCATATTTAGAGACTGAGGTAAAGGGCAATGTTACAGGCTCTCGGCACTGGCAAATGGATCCCTTTTGTGTAGCCATGACAATCTGATTTAGTGAACTTGATGCCCTTGAAGGAAGAATTTCAAATAAATTCACGTGTAATACTAAATGCTCTCGGAGGTCAGGAGCTAATGTTTCATTGTGCTGAGCTCTTTTATTTGTTTATTGCATTCACTTATTTGTTCAGTTTGTACATGAGTATAGTTGTGTTTCGTTTGCATTCTTTTTTGTTAGATGTAGTGTTTTTGTTGGTTTATTGTGGTTGTGCTTTTGTAATTTTTCAAAAAAAGTCTACTTCTTCCAATAAAAATATCGATATAGAAAAAGAAAAGGAACCTAAGGGGCAATGTTTTTTAAAAAATGTGTAATCAACTGCCAGAGGAAGTGGTGGAGGCTGGTAAAATTACAAAGTTAAAAGGCATTGTGGATCGGTATATGAACAGAAAGGGATAAGAGGGTAACAGGCCAAATGCTGGCAAATGGGACTCGATGAATTTAGGATCTCTGGTTGGCATGCATGAGTTAGACTATAGGATCTGTTTCTATGATGAACATCTGTATGACTCTTTGACTCTGTAACTGTGATGAGGAGGAATTTCTTCAGCCAGAGGGTGTTTAATCTGTTGAACTCATTGTTGCAGAATGATGTGGAAACCAAGTCATTGTGTGTGTTTAAGACAGAGATGGATAGCTTCTTGATTAGTAAAGGGACCAGGGCTACAGGGAGCAGGCAGGAGAAATATATCAGCCATGCTCAAATAAATAAAATAATCCAGATGAAGTTGGAATGCGAGGTAAAAGGATACACAATCTGGAGAAATTTACAAATAAAATGAGAACAGGTTTACTCTCTTGGATTTATTGATAAAGTAATGTTTTCAGAAACCTTGTTTTCACTCCAGTGAATCGCTATGTTGATTTGATTGAAGAAATTATTTTCCTTCCCACGTGGTTAAAGATGCCCTCCAACGCATCTCGTCCACATCCCGCACCTCCGCCCTCAGACCCCACCCCTCCAACCGTAACAAGGACAGAATGCCCCTGGTGCTCACCTTCCACCCTACCAACCTTCGTATAAACCAAATCATCTGCCGACATTTCCACCACCTCCAAACAGACCCCACCACCAGGGATTTATTTCCCTCCCCACCCCTTTCCATGGTCCGCAAAGACCGTTCACTCTGTGACTACCTGGTCAGGTCCACGCCCCCCTACAACCCACCTTCCCATCCTGGCACTTGTCCTGCCACTGCAGGAATTCCAAAACCTGCTCCCACACCTTCATCCAAGGCCCTAAAGGAGTCTTCCACATCCATCAAAGTTTCCCCTGCACATCCACCAATATCATTTATTGTATCTGTTGCTCCCGATGCGGTCTCCTCTACAGAGCACTTTAGGGAACATCTCTGGCATACCTGCACCAAAAAAACCACACTGCCCTGTGGCCCAACATTTCAATTCCCCCTCCCACTCTGCCAAGGACATGGAGGTCCTGGGCCTCCTTCATCGCCGCTCCCTCACCACCAGACACCTGGTGCAGGAAGCAAGGATTTAAATACTTGGATCACTGGGGTATGTTTTGTGGTAAGCTGAAATTATGCAAGAGAGATGGGTTGCACCTTAATCGGCTGTCAGGTTTGCTGCTGCAACACAGCTATGTATAAACTAAGTAGTTGGGGGGGCGGGGGGTGCGTGGTGAGGGGACAAACTGAATGTTTAATAAGGAGATTGAAGGGAAAGTTAGAACAAGGGAAGTCAAGAAAGACAACTGTATCAATGAGGCCGAAAACTCAAAAAGGGATCATGCTGTAAGGTTGAGTGAAATAGGAGTTGATGGGAAGGGTGAGGGCAGTAACAAATTAAAAATACTATACATGAATGCGCGAAGAATTAGAAATAAGATGGATGAGCTTGAGGCTCTTTTTGGAAATTGGCAGTTATGCTATTGTGGGGATAACTGAGACGTGGCTTCAAGTGGACACGGCCTGGGAAGTGAATATTCAAGGCTACACGTGCTATCGTAAGGACAGACTGACGGGCAGAGGGGGTGGGGTGGCCATGTTGGTAAGGGATGATATTCAGTCCCTTTCGCGAGGGTGGACCTAGAATCAGGGGACGTAGAGTCAGTGTGAATAGAACTGAGAAATTCTAAGGGCAAAAAGACCCTCTTAGGAGTTACCTACAGGCCCCCAAACAGTAATCTGGATGTCGGATGTAAGTTGAATCAGGACCTGAAATTGGCCTGTCGCCAAAATGTTACTGCAGTTGTTATGGGGGATTTCAACATGCAGGTAGTCTGGGAGAATCAGGATGGTATTGGACCTCAAGAAGGAGACTTTGTGGAGTGCCTCCGAGATGGATTCTTAGAACAGCTGATGCTGGAGCCTACGAGGGAGAAGGCAATTCTGGATCTGGTATTGTGCAACGAACCAGAATTGATCAGGGACCTCGAAGTGCAGGAGCCATTGGGAAGTAGTGACCATGATACAATAAGCTTCAATCTGCAATTTGAGAAGGAGAGGGTACAATCGGAAGTGACAATATTTTTGTTGAATGAAGGGAACTATGGAGCTATGAGGGAGGAGCTGGCCAAAGTTCAATGAAGGAATACCTTAGCAGGGATGACAGTGGAGGAACAATGGTGGATATTTCTGTATAATGCAGAAGATGCAGGATCAGTTCATTCCAAAAAGGAAGAGATATCCTAGGAGGAGGCATGGGTGGCCGTGGCTGATGAGGGAAGTTAAGAAACGTATAAAGTTAAAAGAGAAAAAGTATAACACAGCAAAGATAAGTGGGAAAATGGAGGATTGGTAAGCTTTTAAAGAACAACAGAGGATTACTCAGAAGGAAATGCTCAGAGAAAAAAATAAGGTACGAAGGTAAACTGGCCAAAGATATAAAGGAGGATAGTAAAAGCTTTCTTAGGTATGTGAAAGGCAAAAAAATGGTTCAGACTAAAATTAAACACTTGAAGATAGAAACAGGGGACTATATTACGGAGAACAAAGAAATGGCAGAAGAATTGAATCGGTAATTCAGATCTGTGTTCACTGGGGAAGACACGAGCAATCTCCCAGAGGTAACAGTGGCTGAAGGACCTGAACTTAAGGGAATTTATATTTGCCAGGAATTGGTGTTGGAGAGACTGTTAGGTCTGAAGGTTGATAAGTCCCCAGGGCCTGATGGTCTACATCCCAGGGTACTGAAGGAGGTGGCTCAAGAATTCGTGGATGCATTGGTGATTATTTTCCAGAGTTTGATAGATTCAGGATTAGTTCCTGCGGATTGTAGGGTGGCTGATGTTGTACCACGTTTTAAGAAAGGTGGGAGAAAGAAAGCAGGAAATTATAGACCAGTTAGTCTGACCTCAGTGGTGGGAAAGATGCTGGAGTCTATTATAAAGGATGAAATTATGGCACATTTGGATAGTAGTAACATGATAGGTCAGAGTCAGCATGGATTTATGAAGGGGACATCATGCTTGACTAATCTTCTGGAATTTTTTGAGGATGTAACTCTGAAGATGGATGAGGGCGATCCAGTAGATGTAGTGTACCTGGACTTTCAGAAAGCTTTTGATAAAGTCCCACATAGGAGGTTAGTGAGCAAAATTAGGGCGCATGGTATTGGGGGCAAAGTACTAACTTGGATTGAAGGTTGGTTGGCTGATAGGAAAGAAAGAGTAGTGATAAACAGCTCCATTTTGGAATGACAGGTAGTGACCAGTGGGGTACCGCAGGGATCAGTGCCAGAACAGTAGCTTTTTATAATTTATGTTAATGATATAGAAGATAGAATTGGTAACAACATTAGCACATTTGCTGATGATACTAAGCTGGGTGGCAGGGTGAAATGTGATGAGGATGTTAGGAGATTACAGGGTGACCTGGACAGGTTAGGTGAGTGGTCAGATGCATGGCAGATGCAGTTTAATGTGGATAAATGTATGGTTATCCACTTTGGTGGCAAGAACAGGAAGGCAGATTACCACCTAAATGGAATCAATTTAGGTAAAGGGGCAGTACAAAGAGATCTGGGTGTTCTTGTACACCAGTCAATGAAGATAAGCATGCAGGTACAGCAGGTAGTGAAGAAGGCTAATAGCATGCTGGCCTTCATAACAAGAAGGATTAAGTATAGAAGCAAAGACGTTCTTCTGCAGCTGTACAGGGCCCTGGTGAGACCTCACCTGGAGTACTTTGTGCAGTTCTGGTCTCCACATTTGAGGAAAGACATTCTGGCTATTGAGGGAGTGCAGCGTAGGTTCATGAAGTCAATTCCTGGTGTGGTGGGACTACCTTACACTGAAAGACTGGAGCGACTGGGCTTGTATACCCTTGAGTTTAGAAGACTGAGAGGGGATCTGATTGAGACATATAAGATTATTAAAGGATTGGACACTCTGGAGGCAGGAAACATGTTTCCGTTGATGGGTGAATGCCGAACCAGAGGACACAGCTTAAAAATACGTGGTACACCATTTAGGACAGAGATGAGGAGAAACTTCTTCACCCAGAGAGTGGTGGCTGTGTGGAATGCTCTGCCCCAGAGGGCAGTGGAGGCCCAGTCTCTGGATTCATTTAAGAAAGAGTTGGATAGAGCTCTCAAGGACAGTGGAATCAAGGGTTATGGAGATAAGACAGGAACAGGATACTGATTAAGGATGATCAGCCATGATCATATTGAATGGTGGTGCAGGCTCGAAGGGCAGAATGGCCTACTCCTGCACCTATTGTCTATTGGAGGAAGAACGCCTCAGCTTCTGCCTCGGAACACTTCAACCCCTGGACATCAATGTGGACTTCAACAGTTTCCTCATTTCCCCTTCCCCCACCTCACTCCAGTTCCAAACTTCCAGCTCAGCACTGTCCCCATGACTTGTCCTACCTGCCTATCTTCTTTTCCACCTATCCATTCCACCCTCCCCCCTGACCTATCACCTTCATCCCCTCCCCCACTCACCTATTGTACTCTATGCGACTTTCTCCCCAACCCCACCCTCCTCTCACTTATCTCTCCACCCTTCAGGCTCTCTGCCTGTATTCCTGATGAAGGGCTTTTGCCTGAAAAGTCGATTTTACTGCTCCTCGGATGCTGCGTGAACTGCTGTGCTCTTCCAGCAGTCCTGTAATTCAGAATCTGGTTTCCAGCATCTGTAGTCATTGTTTTTACTATCACTTTCAAAGCTGAGGTTATCAAATTTTCCAACTATATGAAAGAGCAGTAACATTCTGGACAAAAGTTACAAAGCTGAGCAAAACAAGACCAGCTTCTCAATGTTATTAAATCATTTGCTTTGGAGAGGGTTCAGAGGCGGTTTACCCAAATGCTGCCTGGACTGGAGGGCTTATCTTATGAGGAGAGGTTGACTGAGCTCGGCCATTTTTCATTGGAGAAAAGGAGGAGAGGGTACGTAATTGAGGTATACAAGATAATGAGAGGCATAGATAGAGTCGATAGCCAGAGACTATTTCCCAGGGCAGAAATGACTACCACGAGGGGTCATAGTTTTAAGCTGGTTGGAGGAAAGTATAGAGGGGATGTCAGAGGCAGAGAGTTGTGAGAGCATGGAATGCGTTGTTAGCAGCAGTTGTGGAGGCAGGGTCATTGGGGACATTTAAGAGACTCCTGGACATGCATATGGTCACAGAAATTTGAGGGTGCATACATGAGGATCAGTGGTCGTCACAACATCGTGGGCTGAAGGGCCTGTTCTGTGCTGTACTGTTCTATGTTCTATTTGTGGGAGATGCATTACTAATACATGTTGGAACACGAAAGATCAGTTTGACATTTTTATTTTGATTGAGCCCAGTCCCGTGGAAAGACTCCCTGACCCTGCAGTGAAATGATTTGGTGTCCCCCTGGAAAGACTCCCCTGAGTCCAGTCTGAGACCCACTGACTGATTCATCTCCATCACCGTCATGTAGCGCCACCTCCCGCCTGTGGAGCAACATTACAGGCAGGAAGGTCCCCGGGTTCCTGCAGCTCACAGCTCATTCTACCCAGTCCAGTCCCTCTCTACAATTGAGCTTCTATTTTATTTCTTCTCTCCCTCTTTACCCCAGACTGAGTCCGACCCCCATCAGTTTACGGCTGGCAGGAGGCAGGGGGACGGGGTGAAATTATGGGATGGATCTGTCAGTGCCCTTTAATCCCGCAGATTGTCAGCGGGGCGGAGTTTTTCCCGCCGTCATTCCATCCCGGATGGAAGATGGGAAAGATCCTCTCAGTGAAAGTGTGGGTGAAAGTGTGGAGATGGGACATGGTGTCCGCATTGTAAAATGACACCTGTCCACCCTCATAGTCCAGGAAAACCCCGATCTTCCGGGGATTCACACTCGGGGAGAGGGGGGTCCGTGAGGGGGAGGTGGCGGCTAAATGACCATCTCCGGGTAACAGCCCCACAATCCAGAATCCAGTCTCCGAGCTCGGGGTGATCTCCCCTTTCCTCATCACAGACTCTCGGGCCACTCCCAGACCCCACTCCATCTTCTCTCCCACCTCCACCTCCCAGTAATGTCTCCCTGATGTGAATCCCTCTGAACCCAGGACACAGGGACAGGAATCAAATCTCTCCGGGGAGTCAGGAAGCGGCTGCCGTTTGTCTCCGAGTCTCACACTGGTCCGGTCCTCAGACAGGATGAACCAGGGATGGGCTGTGTTCGGATCCAGAGTCAGAGAGGCTGGAGCTGGGGGAGAGATCAAATAACACCGTCAGGGAAAGTGAGCAGGTAGTGAGGGGCGCAGGGAGTGAGGGGCTGAGCGAAAGAGGGGGGTGGGAGTGAAGGGGAGATAGGGCGAGTCTGGAAAAGGGGAGTTGATGGAGGGGAGGGACAGGGAAAGAGGAGTGAGTGAGGGAGAGTGCAGTGAGTGATGAGAGTGGAGGAATGAGGAGGAAGGATGGGTGAGGCAGAGGGCTGGGGAGGGAGGAGTAAGGGAGGGGAGGTGAGAAGGCTCATTTGGAGGAGAGGGTGGGGAAATGAAGTGCACAGGAAGAACAGAACCCTAAACCTAACTCTATCGCAGGATGGAGGGCAAGGTTAAAAAGAGGGGGAGAGTGAGTAGATGTGGGATAGAGGGTGGAAAGTGAGGAGATGTGGGAGTGAGAGGAGAGGAGAGTGAAGAGGTGGTATAAGAGAGAGAAGTGTAGAGAATGGGGGGGAACCTCAGAGGGGGAATGAGCAATGGGAGGGTTGAGTGCCCAGGTGAGAGCAGTGGGAAGGGGTATCCCTCGGGACAGGATCATCTGGGGAGCCAGGAGGAGTGGGGAGAAATGAGGAAAGTGTGATGGTAGTGGCAAGGGGAAGTGTGGTGGAGAGGATAAACTAAAACAGAAGGTGAGGGGAAAGCAAGGGGCAGAGAATGTGGCAGAAGTCGAGGGAGATGAAGCACTCAGGGGTGGGGAAGGAGAGTGAGGGGAGAGCAACAGGGTATTGGACAGCATAGTGGAGTGTCAGATGGTGGGGGCCAGGAGGGGGAGGGGAGAGTGATGAGCAGAGTGAGGGGCACAGGAGAGGTGGGGGAGTTGAAGGGGTTAGTCAGAGTGAACAGTGTGGACAGAGTTGGGGAAGGCAGCGTGAGGGAGAGAACAGAATGAGAGAGAGAGGGATGGGTCATGGACTGGAAGGGGAGATGGCTGGGTCCAGGAAGAGACACATTAAGAGGGAAGAATGAGTAGGAGAGTGTAGGTGACAAAATGGGGAAGGGAAAGTGAGAGAAAGGATGAATGAGAGGAGGGGAGAATGCTGGGAAAGTGAGCTTGAGGAGTGTGATAACAAGAGGAAGGGAGCACGTGGATGAATGGAAAAGAAGATTGGGGCAGGTGGGGATAGAAGTGGAAGGTGGGTGAATGCAAGGGAAAGAGGAGAGCGAAGTGATGTGAATGGGTGGGAAAGGGGACAGTGAGGGGAGGTAGGAGAGATGGGCAGCAAGGCAGTGGGGAGACTAAGGGAGGGTAGAGTGGGGTTGCATTTGTAGGGGAAGGTTTATGGAAGGGGAAAGGGAGCATCAAGGAGAATGGGAGAAAATGAGGGAAGGTTTTTAATCTCAGGAGAGGGAATGAAAGAGTGAAGACATGGAGTAAGTGATGGAGGAGGGAATGATTGGAAGCTGAATAAGGATATGGGAGAGGGTATGGAGGTTTTTTGAGGGGA
This sequence comes from Chiloscyllium punctatum, assembly GCF_047496795.1. Lineage (NCBI taxonomy): Eukaryota > Metazoa > Chordata > Chondrichthyes > Orectolobiformes > Hemiscylliidae > Chiloscyllium > Chiloscyllium punctatum. Next base: position 22,169,325 of record NC_092768.1, on the reverse strand, counting down.
TGTGACTGTTTGGGATGGGGTAGGAGAGAGTGAGTGACAGTATAGAATGGGAGGGTGACAACAGGAGGTCCGCAAAATAAGTGGACATTAGAGGTTTGGAGATCGGGAGAGTGAGTGGGATGGTTGAGGGATGGAAATGCAGTGAGTGAGGGGAAGAGAGAAAGGGTGTTGAGAGTGAGGAGGAAGGGATGGCTGAGCTGGAGGGGAGAAATACAGGTTCACTGTCCCCTATAGCTCAAAGAGGAAAGGGAGTCTTCACAAGGAAGATGGTCGAGTAAAAGCAAGGACTGCAGATGCTGGAAACCAGAGTCTAGATTAGGGTGGTGCTGGAAAAGCACAGTAGATCAAGCAGCATCCGAGGAGCAGGAAAATCGATGTTTCGGGCAAAAACCATTCATCAGGAATAGAGGCAGGGTGCCTGCAGAGTGAAGAGATAAATGAGAGGGGGAATGGAGGTGGGGAGAAAGTAGCATAGTGAATGGGGGTGGGGATGGAAGTGATAGGTCAGAGAGGAGGGTGGGGGAAGGTAGAAAAGAGTACAATGGGTGAATGGGGGTGGTGATGAAGGTGATATGTCAGAGAGGAGGGTGGAGTGGATAGGTGGAAAGGAAGATAGGGAGGTAGGACAGGTCATGGGGACGGTGCTAAGCTGGAAGGTTGGAGCTGGGGTGAGGTGGGAGATGGGGAAATGAGGAAACTGGTGAAATCCACATTGATGCCCTGGGGTTGGAGTGTTCCGACGCAGAAGATGAGGCATTCTTCCTCCAGGCGTCAGGTGGTGAGGGAGGAGCAGTGGAGGAGACCCAGGACCTGCATGTCCTCAGCAGAGTGGGAGGGAGAGTTGAAATGTTGGGTCACAGGGAGGTGGGGTTGATTGGTGCTAGTGTCCTGGAGATGTTCCCTAAAGTGCTCTGCTAGGAGGCATCCAGTCTCCCCAGTGTGGAGGATACCACATTGGGAGCAACGGATTCAATAAATGATATTGGTGGATATGCAGGTAGACCTTTGATGGATGTGAAAGGTTCCTTTGGGGCCTTGGATGGAGTTGAGGGCACAGATGTGGGTGGCACGGTGGCACAGTGGTTAGCACTGCTGCCTCACAGCGCCAGAGACCTGGGTTCAATTCCCGCCTCACGCGACTGACTGTGTGGAGTTTGCACGTTCTCCCCGTGTCTGCGTGGGTTTCCTCCGGGTGCTCCGGTTTCCTCCCAAAGTCCAAAGATGTGCAGGTCAGGAGAATTGGCCATCCTAAATTGCCTGTAGCGTAGGTAATGGGTAGATGCAGGGGTATGGGTGGGTTGCGCTTCGGCGGGGCAGTGTGGACTTGTTGGGCCGAAGGGCCTGTTTCCACACTATAAGTAATCTAAAAAAAAAGATTTTGCAATTCCTGCAGTAGCAGGTGAGGGTGCCAGGAAGAGAGGGTGGGTTGTTTGGGGCGTGTACCTGACCAGGTAGTCACAGAGGGAACGGTCTTTGCGGAAAGCAGAAATGGGTGGGGAGGGAAATAAAACCCTGGTGGTGGGGTCCGTTTGGAGGTGGCGGAAATGTCGTCGGATGATGTGTTTTCTGCAAAGGTTAATAGGGTGGAAGATGAGCACCAGGGGGGTTCTGCCCTTGTTACAGTTGGAGGGGTGGGTTTTTTTGTGGGCTGAGGGGCGGGATGTTGATGAGATGCGTTGGAGGGCATCTTTAACCACATGGGAAGGGAAATTATGGTCTCTAAAGAAGGGAGGCCATCTGATGTGTTCTGTGGTGGAACTGGTCCTTCTGGGAGCAGATAAGGCGGAGGCGGATAAATTGGGAATATGGGATAGCATTTTTGCAGGAGGTAGAGTGGGAAGACATGTAATCCAGGTAGCTGTGCTAGTCGGTGGGTTTGTAACAAATGTCGGTGTCAAGTCAGTCGTCATTAATGGAAATGGAGAGGTCCAGGAAGGGAAGGCAGGTGTCAGAGATGGTCCAGGTGAATTTAAAGTCGGGGTGGAATGTGTTGGTGAAGTTGATAAATTGCTCAACCTCCTCACGGGAGCGCGAGGTGGCGCCAATGCAGTCATCAATGTAGTGGAGGAAGAGGTGGAGAGTGGTGCCGGTGAAACTACAGAAGATGGACTGTTCTACGAAGCCAACAAAGAGACAGGCATAGCTGGGGCCCATACGGGTACCCTTGGCTACCCTTTGGTCTGGAGGAAGTGGGAGGATTTGGCAGTGGCTGAGGACCAGTTCAACCAAACAAATGAGAGTGTCGGTGGAAGGGTACTATTGGGGACGTCGGGAGAGGAAGAACCAGAGGGCTTGGAGGCCCTGGTCATGGCGGATGGAGGTGTAGAGGGATTGGATATCCATGGTGAAGATGAGGCATTGGGGGCCGGGCAACGGAAGTCTTGGAGGAGGTGGAGGGTGTGGGTGGTGTCTCAAATGTATTTGGGGCGGTCCTGGACTAGGGGGGGATAGGACAGTGTCGAGGTATGTAGAGATGCATTTGGTGGGGCAGGAGAATACTGAGGCAATGGGTCGGGCAGGGTGACCAGGCTTGTGGATCTTGTGAAGGAGATAGAACCGGGCAGTGCGGGGTTCCCAGGCTATGAGGTTGGAAGCTGTGGGTGGGAGATGTCCTGAGCTGATGAGGTTCAGTACGGTCTGGGAGATGTGGTTTGGTGATAGGGGGGTGGGGTCATGGTCGAGGGGGCGCTAGGAGGAGGTGTCTTCAAGTTGGCATCTGGCTTCAGCGGTGTAAAGGTCAGTGCGCCAGACGACCACTGCACCCCCTTTATCTGCTGCTTTGATGGTGAGGTCGGGATTGGAGCAGAGGGAGTGGAGAGCTGCGCATTGTGAGGGTGAGAGGTTGGGGGGGCGGGGGCGTTGATAGGTTGAGGCGGTTAATGTCTCGGCGGCAATTGGAAATGAAGAGGTCGAGGGCAGATCATAGGCCAGCGCGGGGTGTCCAGGTGGATGGAGTGTGCTGGAGGCAGACGAAGGGGTCCTCGGAAGGTGGGCAGGAATCCTGATTGTGAAAGTAAGCTCGGAGGTGGAGTCGGCGGAAGAATTGTTCAATGATGCGTAGATGGAAGGGGATAAAGGTGAGACCTTTGCTGAGGACTGATCGTTTATCCTCAGATGAGGTAGAGATCGGGGGAATGGTGAAAACTTGGCAGGGCTGGGAGCGAGGACCTGGTGAAGGTGTGCAGCTGGGAGTGGGGGCAGAGCCTGTAACTGGAGTGGGTGTAGTGTTAGGGGGAATGGGGGTGGAGTCATGAGCAGGGGTGGTGTTCCCCTCAGGGTTCTGGTGGGCAGGGATGGTAACAGTGGGATCTGTGGGGGGCGTGTCAGCAGAATGCAGGTGAGTGGCATTGGTGTTGACAGAAGTGGTGGTGAACATGGCAGTGGGGCTGTGGAAGTCACTCAGCGTGTGACATCAGCGATGATGTGAGGGGCAGAAGTGATGTCATGTGTTGTGCATGAGGAATTGTGAGGGGCAGAAGTGGCTGTGGGAGTGGCCATGCCATTGGCTTGAAGTGTTCCGAGGCAGAAGGTGACGCATTCTTCCTCTAGCCATCGGGTGGTGAGGGAGTGGCAGTGGATGAGGCCCAGGACCTGCATGTCCTCGGCAGAGTGGGAGGGGGAGTTGAAATGTTGGGCCACAGGGCGGTGGGGTTGATTGGTGCAGGTGTCCCAGAAATGTTCCCTAAAGTGCTCTTTTATGAAGTGTCCACACTCCCCAATGTTGAGGAGAATGCATCGGGAGCAACAGTTACAATGAATAATATTGGTAGATGTGCAGGTAAAACTTTGATGGATGTTGCATTTTGTTTGGACAAACCAGGCCAGAGTAGTACAGTTGATGGTGTGGGCCTGGGGGGCTGTTACTGAATGGGAGGCCTGGGGGTGCAGGTACATGGTTCTTTGGAGTGGAGTTGCAGGGAGACACGGTGGTGAAGAGAGAGTATGGCACGCTTGCCTTCATTGGTCGGAGCGTTGAGTATTGGAGTTGCGATGTCATGTTGTGGCTGTGCGGCACACTGGAGTGTGATTCTGGTCACCCGACCATGGGGTAAGTATGTTGTGAGGCCTGAGAGTGTGGAAGGAATTTGCAGCACTGTTGCTGGGACTGGAGGGTTTGAGTTTTCAGGAGTGGCTGAATAGGCTGGGGCTTTTTTCCCTGTAGCATTGCAGGCTGAGGGGTGACCTTTTCGAGATTTATAAAACCGTGAAGGGCATGGAATGGGTGAATAGCTCATGTATTTTTCCCAGGGTAGGTGACTCCAGAACTGGAGGGCTCAGATTTAAGGTGAGTTGGGAAAGATTCCAGAAGAACCTGAGAAACAACTTGTTCACGCAGAGTGTAGTGCATGTATGGAATGGTCTGCCAGGGGAAGTGGTGGAGGTTGGTCTCATTACAACATTTAAAATGCATCAGGATGGCAATATGAATAGGAAGGGTTTCGCGGGATTTGGACCAAATGCTGGCAAATGGGATGAGGATCTGTTTGGGATATCTGTTCTGTGTGGACTCATTCGATGGAAGAGCCTGTTTCTATCCTGTGTGACTCTATCACTCCATCTGAATAACTTCCTAAATGTTGCAAAGATTTCTGTCTCCTTTCAGGCAGTGAGGTCCTGATGCCAACTGCGATCATGGGTAAAAATATTATCCTTAATTCCCCTTGAAAACCCCTGCTCCTTCTCTTAAATCTATGTACCTGTTATTGTCCAATCCATTCCTCATAACTTTCTACACCATCATCAGGTTCTCCCCTCAGCCTTCTCTGCTTCAATGAAAACATCTCCAGCCAATCAAGTCTGTCTTCAGAGGTGAAACGCTCCAGCCCAGGCAACATCTTGGTGAATCTCAGCTGTTCCAGACCTGCCCTGTCTCCTGTTGGATCTTCGACACACTCCTCAAAAAGATTAAGTGAAGACATTTTAAGAATTTTGTCCTGTCTAAGACCTTCACAATCTGCCTGTCCCAGTTCATCCTGGGGAGGCTGAATTCCTCTGATGTAACCACCCTTTTGTTTTTTCACTTGTCTGAGATTTGTCTGCCTGTTAGCATTTAATCTCTGACTGGGGTCGGTCTATGGTACATTCCTAACAATGTAATCCCCAATTTTTATAAAGTTCTCCCCATGTGGCTTCAGCAGAGTGGAAAATAAGATGTTGCTCGAGTCATTAAGGTATCCAGCATGGAAACAGACCTTTTGGACCAACTCATCCAAATTAATCTCGTCCCATTTGCCAGCAGTTGGACTTAACTGTAAAAACCTTCTAAACCTTCCTGTGGTATATAAGTAAAGCAGTTGCTTCTGAGCTAATTTACACAATTGCATATTTGTTTCAGCAAAGAGCTGAGTTAGCTAAACTTGCATGCAAAGATGAAACTGTATGAAGGGAGTCAGTTAAGATTAGGACGAGCAACAATGGAATATGTTAAGGACGAGTAGATAAGGAAGATGGTAGGAAGAAAAGGACACTGAGCCACACCAGCTCAGCAGATTGCCTTCACGTCGGCACCAGAATGAGCCAAGTTAGTTACAAATAAGGGATAAAACAAACAAGAGTAAGGGACGCCAGGCTTAAAGTAGTGGGAGAAGTAAATAAGGGTGGAGTGCAGCTAGGCAGGAGCGGAATACAATAAGGAATAGTGATAGGTTTGACGCATAATATGCGAGGCCAATGAAGTAAATGGGGAAGTACCGAGAGAAACTCAGTTAAACTGTATAAATTGTGAAATAAGTTTTGGATTGGTGTGCCTACGTGTTAGCCACCCGTTTAGCTAGAACATTTCAATAAAGTTCGCTGCTTCAGAATTTGACTCGGACTGAAATTTATTGATACGTGAGCTTTGTTCCTCACACTTCCTATTTGTGTACCCATCAAGATGCCTTTGAAATTTTGGAATCGTACCACCACTTCCTCTGTATCTCACTGCATACACGCAGCAACCTTTGCATGAAACATTTGCCCCTTAGAGCCCTTTTAAACCTTTTCCCTCTCACTATAGACCTCTGCCAACTAGTTCTGGACTGCCCCACTCCTACCTTGTCTGTTTGCCCTTTCCATGCTCCTCATGATTTTATAAATCTCAATAAGGTCACCCCTCAGCCTTTGACACTCCAGGAACACAGGTGCACCTGCATATTGAATAAGAAAATTTTCTTGGACACACATAGACTCCTATCCATCCAACTTCTTAGCACAATGGAATTCCCAGTTTACGCTTGGAAAGTTAAAATTCCCTATTATTGCAACCCTATTAACCTTACAGATATCTGAGATCTCCCTGCATGTTGCTTCTCAATTTTCCACTGTCTATTTGACAGCTTATACTACAATCCCAATGAGGTCTTTCCGAGTTACACCCAAATAACGTCCCTTGATTGTCCCCAGGAGTATTCTCTTGAAGTGCAATCATAATGTAATCTTTAATTAAAAATACCACACCCCTCCTTTCTTGCCTCCCTTTCTATCTTTACTATGACACCCTTCCCTTCCCTGAGCCACGTTTCACCACTAATAGCTATGATATTCCAATCCTGAGTTCCCAACCATGCCCTAAATTAATCGGTCTTATGTTTCAGGCCTCTTGCATTAAATAAATGCAGTTCAATTGCTCATTCTTACCTCATTCTCTGCTGTGCTCATGCCTACCTTGAGTACTAAACTTACTCCCTTTATCTACTGCACCTTATTTCTTATCTCACTATCTGAGTCCCATCAATACATTCCCTCCCTGCTTACCAGTTTAAAGTCTCCCAAGTCACACGAGCAAATCTCCCTGCCAGAATACTGATCCCCCTCCAATGCAGGAATGCAGGTGCAACCCATCTGTCTTCGACAGGTCTATTCCAACAAAGGTTCCAGTGGTCAAAAAATGTGAATTCTTGCCCCTTACTTCAGCTCCTTAGCCACACATTGTCCTACTGCTCCTACTCTCACTCGCATATGGTACTGGGAATAATCTAGATATTACTACCATTGAGGACCTCTTTGTAATCTCCCGCATCACCATTAGGAACAAAACAATGTATTAGTTTCCTCGGTGTCACTGAACCTTTCCACCACAACTGAGATAATCAAAACTGATGACTTTTCATCATCACACTGCTGTTTCTGTGACATCACTGTTCACAGATTAATTCTCTCATTTAGAGTCAGAGAGATGTACAGCACAGAAATAGACACTTCAGTCTGACTCATCTGTGCTGACCAGATATCATAACCGAATCTAGTTCCATTTGCCTGCACTTGGCCCATATCCCTCTTGAATCCATCCTCTTCATATAACAATTCAGATGCATTTTTAATGTTGTCATTGTGACAACCTCCTCCACTTCCTCTGGCAGCTCATTCCATAGATGGACCATCGTTTGCATGAAAACGTTTCTCTTTAGGTCCATTTTAACTGTTTTCCCTCTTACCCTAAACCTATGCCTTTTACTTTAGACTCCCTGACCCCAGGGAAAAGACTTTGCCAATTTACCCTATCCATGCCCCTCATAATTTTGTAAACCTCTATAAGGTCACCCTTCAGCCTCTGACGCTCCAAGGAAAACAGTCCCAGCCTATTCAGCCTCTCCCTCTAGCTCAAATCCTCCAATCCCGGCAACACCCTTGTTAATCTTTTCTGAACTCTTTCAAGTTTCACAACAGCCTTCCAATAGGAGGGAGACCAGAACTGCACACAGTGTTCCAAAACTGGTCTAATCACTGTGCTGTACAGTTGCAATATTACTTTCCAACTCCTATATTCGATGCTCTGACCAAGAAAGGAAAGCATACCAAATGTCGTCTTCACTATCCTATCTACCTGCAACTTCACTTTCAAGGAATTATGAACCTGCACTCCAACGTCTCTTTGTTCAGAAACACTCCCCAGGACCTGACCATTAAGTGTGTAAGTCATAACAACCTCACTAGCTGCAAGCTGGCTTTTCACCCTCCCCTTATGGAAGTTTATAAATATCTGCTTTGTTTAATATTTGACTATGTTCCACTCATAGATATTTATCAGGTTCAACAGGTCTGCCAGCATCTGTGCAGAGAAATCAGAGTGAACATTTTGGATTGAGTGATGTTTCCTCAGAACTGGTGGTAGCTAGGAAATGTCAGGTTATATACAGGAGATATGGTGGGGGAGAAGGGGTGAAGAGTAAATGATAGGTGGGGATTGAGCCCAAAGAGAGAGAAGAGCAGTTAGACAGACAAATGAGTGGATAACAATCTGGCTAGGGGGGTGAATAGCTGTTAATGGAGACTGTTAGTGGCTAACAATGGTTTGTATGTAATAGCAGTCTCTGTGATAACAAGGCCTGGTGGTGTGAGAGCGCAGATCCCAAAGTTATTCAATTTGATATTGGGCCTGGAAGGCTGCACGATCCCCAAGCTGAAAGTGACGTGCTGTACTTCCAGCTTGCATTGAGCTGCATTGGAGCACTGCAGTAAGCCTGAGGCAGAGGTGTTGGCAGGTTACAGGGATCTTTGGTTGCTGCCTGACCTGCTGTGCTTTTCCAGCAACACATTTTTCAGGTCTAATCTCCAGCAGCTGCAGTCCTCACTTTCTTCAATTGTTTTTACCTCAATTTTAACCCTATTGCGAATCCTCTTGCAAGGATGCCTGCCTTGAAGAAGTTTTCCTCCTTTCTCTACAAGAATCTCAGGGAGTCCCTGTCCCAATGCAACTCTCAGATCATTTCCTACCTATCATCTTCATCCCCTCCCCCACTCACCTACTGTACTCTATGCGACTTTCTCCCCACCCCCATCCTCATCTCAGTTAACTCTCCACTCTTCAGGCTCTCTGCCTGTATTCCTGATGAAGGGCTTTTGCCCGAAACGTTGATTCTCCTGATCACTGGATGCTGCCTGAACTGCTGTGCTTTTCCAGCAACACATTTTACAGCTCTGATCGCCAGCATCTGCAGGCCTCACTTTCTCCCATTGTTTTTATCAGGTTACAGGGAAGTGTGTTAAAAGGCATCTGGAATTTCAGGGTCTTTTTTGTCAAACAGAATGCAAGTGTTCTGAAGTCGACCCTTCATATCCCCAATAGAAAGGAGGCTGCACTGTGAGCAGTGAATGCAGTAAACGAGATTGTGAGAAGTGCAGGCAGGTGAAGATGTGTTTGGGCCCTTGGATACTGAGGAGGGAGGAAGTAAATTGACAGGTGTTACACCTTCAGCAGTTGCGGGGAAGGTGCTATGACATTCTGAGGGGGCGTTGGAAGTAAACAGTGTCCCAAAGGGAATGGTTCCTGTGGAAGGGGAGGTGTGTGGTGTCTGGTGGTGACATCTCACTGGAAACGGCGGAAATGGCAGCTGATGATCCTCTGGAGATGGATGCTGTTGGGATGGTAGGTAAGGACAAGGGGAACCCTATCACTGTTGCAGAAGGGAAGAGAGGGGGTGAGGGCTGAAGTGTGAGAGATGGGTTGGTCCCACTTGAGGGCCCAGAGGAATCCTCGGTTGAGGAAAAAGGTGGACATTTCAGAGGATCCGTTGTCAAAGTTAACATCATCGGAACGAATACGATGGAGACGGAATAACTAGGAGAATGGAATGGAGACTTTACAGAGAGCAGTGTGTGAGAATGTAAAGGCCAGGTAATTGTGGGAGTCGGAGGGTTTACTGTGGATATTAGTGGCCAATCTATCCCCAGAAATAGAAATAGAGATGTTGAGGAAGGGAAGGGCGGATTCAGGGAGCGACTGGGTGAAGGTGAGAGTGAGGTGGAAGTTGGAAAGAAAATCGATAAAGCTTTTCAATTCCGAATGGTAGAGGGAAGCAGTACCATGCTCAATGCCTTCAGATCCAATCCTTATTTGTTATTAAACCTGCTGATCAGGGTGGTGTTATAATAGTCAACAAACTGACCACTGCATTGCAGAAGCTGAGATACCTCTCAGCTACCTCCTCCTATCTGCTTCTCGTCTGTGACCCCATGATGGAACATCAGGCCATTGTGCGAACCACGGTCACCAACCTCATTTCATCTGGGGATCCGCGCCCCCACTCCAACTACCTCCAGCTGATCGTTCCCCAATCCCACACAACTTGCTTCTACCTCTTTCCCAAAATACACAAACAGGATTACCTGGGCAGACCCATTCTTTCTGCCTGCTCCTGCCTCACAGACCTCATCATTTCCTACCGTGATGCAGTCCCTGCTCACTTACAAATACCATTCCTCTGACACGATGCCCATTCCAAAATTTCCAGCTTATGGCGCCAGCTGCCTCCTCTTTCCCGTGGATATGCAATCTCTCTTCCTGAACCATGGTTTCCCCAGCACTGTTGTTGACAAGGTCCTCAACTGGGGCCAACCCATCTCTGGCATTTTAACTCTCACCCCTTCTCTTCCCTCCTGCAACACTGATAAGGTTCCTCTTGTCCTTATCAACAATCCCACCAGCACCAACATCCAGAAGATCATCAACCATAATTTCTGCCACTACCAGACACCTATTCCTCTCCCCTCCCTTGTCCACCTTCCACGGGGACTGTTCCCTCCAGGATGCCCTGGTCTATTCTTCCCTCACTCCCAACAGCCCCCCACAGCCTCATGGCACCTACCCCTGAGACTGCTGAAAGTGAAACACCTGTCCGTTTCCTTCCTCCCTCCTCAGTCTTCAAGGATCCAAACAGACCTCCAGGTGAAGCAATGCCTTATCTGCACTTAGAGTCAGAGAGTCATAGGGATGTACAGCATGGAAACAGACCCTCCTGTCCAACCCGTCCATGCCGACCAGATATCCCAACCCAATCTAGTCCCACCTGCCAACACCCGGCCCATATCCCTCCAAACCCTTCCTATTCATATACTCATTCAAATGCATCTTAAATGTTGCAATTGTACCAGCCTCCACCACTTCCTCTGGCAGCTCATTCCATACACATACCACCCTCTGCGTGAAAATGTTGCCACTTACGACTCTTTTATATCTTTCCCCTCTCACCCTAAACCTATGCCCTATAGTTCTGGACTCCCCGGCACCAGGGAAAAGACTTTGCTGATTTACCCTATCCATCTCCCTCACAATTTTGTAAACCTCCATAAGGTCACCCCTCAGCCTCTGACACTCCAGGGAAAACAGCCCCAGCCTGTTTGGTCCCTCCCTATAGCTCAAATCCTTCAACCCTGGCAACATCCTTGTAAATCTTTTCTGAACTCTTTCCGGTTTCACAACATCTTTCCAATCGGAAGGAGACCAGAACTGCATGCAATATTCTAACAGTGGCCTAATCAATGTTCTGTACAGTTGCGACATGACCTCTCAACTCCTGTACTCAATACTCTGACCAATAAAGGAAAGCATACCAAATGCCTTCTTCACTATCCTATCTACCTGTGACTCCATTTTCAAGGAGCTATGAACCTGCACTCCAAGGTCTCTTTGTTCAGCAAAACTCCCTAAGACCTTAAAATTAAGTGTATAAGACCCGCGATGATTTGCTTTCCCAAAATGCAGCACTTCGCATTTATCTGAATTAAACTCCATTTGCTAATCCTCAGCCCATTGGCCCATCTGGTCCAGATTCTGTTGTAATCTGAGGTAACCCTCTTTGCTGTCCACTACACCTGCAATTTTGTTGTAATCTGCAAACTTACTAACTGTACCTCTTATGCTCGCATCCAAATCATTTATGTAAATAACAAAAAGTAGAGGACCCAGCACCAATCCTTGCGGCATTCCACTGGTCACAGCCCTCCAGTCTGAAAAACAACCCTCCACCACCACCCTCTGTCTTCTATCTTTGAGCCAGTTCTGTATCCAAATGGCTAGTTCTCCCTGTATTCCATGAGATCTTGCCTTGCTAATCAGTCTCCCATGGGGAACCTTGTCGAACACATTACTGAAGTCTATATAGATCAGATCTACTACTCTGCCCTCATCAATCCTCTTTGTTACTTTTTCAAAAAACTCAATCACTTCACTCAATCGAATCTACTGCATTCACTGCTCACAATGTGGTCTCCTCTACATTGGGGAAATAAAGCATTGACTGGGTGACAGCTTTGCTGTACACTTGCATTCTGTCTATAAAAAAGGCCCTGAGCTTCCAGTTGCCTGCTCCTTTAACACATCACAGATGCTGCCAGATGTGCTGAGCTTTTCCAGCAAATTCTGTTTTTGTCTCTTATTTACAGCATCCACATTTCTTTCAATTGATATTTATTTGCTGCGGTTTTCATCATTGATCACTTCAGTAAGACCATCCAAAATCTTCACTTATAAAATGTAGTCTCTCAGTGTTTACAACTCCTTCTCTTCACTAAACTATCTAAATTCCACCTTCCCCACTTGACCATCCTCTCCCCCGATTCTGACACTGCCAATTAAAAACTTCCATCCCTCCCCCACCGCCAGCTAGTCGATCACTGATTCCTCCTTTTTCTTTCCTTGACATGTCTGTTTCCATTTCTGGGGACAGACTGAACAATAATATCCAATAATAATATAATAATATAATATAATAATATATAACAATAATATAAACCCAACTCCCCTAGCTACCTAAAGTATACATCCTTGTATCCTGCTTCCTGTAAACACTCTTATTCCATTCTCCCAGTTCCTCCGTCTCCATTCTCATCTGCTCCGACAAGGCAAACTTTGACAAGGGAGCCTCGGAAAGGCCCACATCCTTCCCCAACTGAAGTCTCCATAGCAATGTTGTTGAGAGTGCCCTCAACTGGGTCTGACCTACCTCCCACACTTCAGCCCACACCCCCTCTCTTTTCTGCCACAACAGTGATAGCATTCCCCTCATCCTAACCTACCATCCCACCAGCATCCACAACCAGAAGAACATCAGACAGCATTTCTGCCACCAGGCACATATTTCCCTCTGCTCCCTTGTCAGCCTTTCACAGGGACCGTTCCCTTCCATTCACCCTGGTGCACTCTTCCTTCACTCCCAACAGCCATGCACAGCTCCACAGCAACATCTTCAGCAACTGCCAAAGATACAACACTTGCCCATTTACCTCCTCCCTCCTCAGTATCCAGGGTCCAACACACCCACAAGGTGAGTAGCACTTTCACAATGTCGTGTCCTTCATTCACTGCTCACAATGTGGTCTCCTCTGTATTGGGGAAACAAGTCATCTGTGTTCTGCCTGAAAAAAAAGGACCCTGAGCTTCCAGCTGCTTACCACTTTAACTCAGCTTCCTGTTCTCTGGGCAACATCTCTGTCTCAAGCTTGTTGCAGAGCTCCACTGAAGCTCAGTGCAGGCTGGAATAACAACACTTAATTTTCCACATCCGGACCCTGCAAGTCTTTGGACTCAATTTCAAGTCCAATAATTCTAGGCCCAGAGCTCTACCATGAACTAGACCACTACCCCACATATCAGGTCTTGTTATCACTGCCGTTACACTCTGCCTATTATTCGGCATTAACAGTCTCCATCACCAGGTATTCACTCTCCTAACCTAATCATTATCTACTCTTTTGTCTTTCTAACTGTTCTTCTCTCTCTTTGGGGTCAATCCCCACCTATCATTTCCTCCTTACCTCCTCCCCACTGTACCTTCTGCGTATCAACTGACTTTTCCCAGCTACTATCAGTTTTGAGGAAAGATCACTCAATCTGAAAGGTTAACTCTGATTTCTCTCCACAGACCTGCTGAGCTTTTCAAGCAATTTCTGTTTTTGTTTCTCTCACAAGCCCCATGAGATATGTGTCTTTTAACACTGGCTCTTTAATGTCTACATGCCTTCCTGATAATATGATAAAAACTGTTCCTCCAATGTCACTCCAGATGCAGCCAGCCCAGTCTCCTCTCGAACTCCTGTTTCCGTGCTCTATCATCTGGTGAGACAGAACCCTTCACTGCTCTGACACACAGAGCTGGTGGCTTCAGACACTTACCCAAATGGACCCACAGAAAGTACAATGTTTCCAGGGAGAGTCTTCCAGAATTAACAACTAGTGATGTGAAGATGTAAACTGGGGACTTGGAGACCCTGCACATCTGAATCTATCATTAGGAAAATGAATGCACATGTTTACCTGGGTGAATGGTGTGTATCATTTCTCTCCAGACAGTGTACTGTAAAGGGCCGGTGAACAATCCGAGAGACAGAGAGCCATCAGCAGCTGAGAGTGTCATCTTCTCATCACTAATCCTGTAAACATTAAACAGATGACACGATAACCTCTGCTTTGTTCGAACATTGATGAAAACATTTAAGTATTCAAGCTTTCCGCATTTTTCATGTTTGAGTCCCTGGATTAGAAAGTGAAACGTTCCTCTTATTTTTGTAACTGATCCAACAAGAATTTGACAATGCACGGGCAAGGATTGGAAATGTCCAGGTCCAGAGAAAGGCCCATGTCCTGACAACAGAATAGTAACTGAGACATCACACACAGATATACATTTCCCCATCCCCTTGCTGTATTCTAAACAGAGCTTGTGGAACAGAGGCAAAAAAACCTGAAACATCTCAAAGTCCCACCTCCATCTGTGCAATACATGGGTCCCACAACCCTCAGAGAGTCCTACTTCTCCGGCCTTCTGACCATCTCTGATTTTAGTCTCTCCACCCATTGGAGGTTGGACCTTCAGCTGCTGAGATCCTCAGCTCTGGAATTCCATTCTCCCCGAGACTCTCCATCTCTCTATTCCTCTTTCCTCCTTCAAGATCCACTAAAACCCACAGCAATCATCTGGATTAATAGCTCAGTGACACATTTTCTACACTTTCCAACTCTCCTGTAAAGTACCTCAGAACATTAGATTGGACTAATTAATTATCATTTTTATTTTTGCATTTATTATACCTTTTATAAAGGCTACGGTGAGAGTTAGTATTAGATTAGATTAGATTAGATTTACAGTGTGGAAACAGGCCCTTCGACCCAACAAGTCCACACCGACCCGCCGAAGCGCAGCCCACCCATTCCCTACATTTACCCCTTACCTAACACTACGGGCAATTTAGCATGGCCAATTCACCTGACCCTGCACATCTTTGGACTGTGGGAGGAAACCGGAGCACCCGGAGGAAACCCACGCAGACACGGAGAGAACGTGCAAACTCCACACAGTCATTCGTCTGAGGCGGGAATTGAACCCAGGTCTCTGGCGCTATGAGGCAGCAGTGCTAACCAGTGTGCCACCGTGCCACCCCTATTGTAAAAGGTGAAACAAAAATGATTCCCCCTTTAAACTCTGACTGTCTCAAGTTGGTCAGGAGCCATGCATTCCCTGGAAACATGGGCAGTGTGTCTCTCACAGGGTCGGGGGAAGGTCACAGTCAGGCTAACAGCCCAAACCAGGGCAGTGATCACTTCCAGCCTGAAAACCAGGCTGTATTTACAGGCATCTTGTCATTGTTTACAATATTGTAGAACAGTTTTGTAAAATCTAATACTGTTTAAAACCTGTAACAATCTTCTTCTTATAAAAACAATCATGTGTGAATCATAACCGAAGTTACTGTTATCTGATGAATCACCATTTGAAGCGGCACCATTAACCAGGAAATAACCCCATAATAACCCGTCCCTGAGTTATTGAGCAAACTGTGCAGAGTTTCAGTAAAGAGCATGTCCTACCTTCTCTTCCGACAAGCTTCCTCCTGAAAGAAATGAATCACAAACAGTGAGGATGGCAGTAACAGATTTCAGGAGGAGACAGACAGGCTGCTGAAATGAGGCCCTGTCTCAGCTGAGGGTCACACTCTCTCAGAATTGCAAAGGACCCACTCTGTACTACATCCTCAGGAGAATTCATAATCTCAACAAACAGTCTTTCAACTCCATCTGAAACATCAACAACTGTAAATACAACAAACTTTTATCTACCCACCTCCACAACCAGCACTCCTCAAACATTCCAGTAGATTCCCCGGCCTCTGGAACTGCTCAGACGCCATTAGCCATGCGGCTGGTGCATCTCCCCCCCTCGCTGATTGATGATGTCTCTTCTGCCCCCAGCATGGCCGCTCCCACAGCCACTTCCACCCCGCACAATTCCTCATGCACCACACGTGAAATCACTTCCGCCCCTCACATCATCGCTAATGTCACATGCTGAGTGACTTCCACCGACCCCACCAACACCACTCACCTGCATTCTGCTAACACGCCCCCCCCCCACCACAGATCCCACACCATCCCTGCCCCCCAGAACCCTGAGGGGAACACAACCCCTGGTCATGACTCCACCACCATTCCTCCAACACTACACCTACTCCAGTTACAAGCTTCACCCCCACTCCCAGCTCCATACCCACACCAGGTCACAGCTCCCAGTCCTGCCGTGTTTTCACCATCCATCCAGACCTTTGCCTCACTGAAGACAAATGATCAGTCCTCAGCAAATGACTCACCTTCAACAACCTCCGTCCACGCATCAATGAATTTAATACACGCCGTGACATCGAACACTTCTTCCGCCACCTCCGCCTCTGAGCTTACTTTCACAATCAGGACTCCCACCCACCTTCTGAGGACCCCTTTGCCCACCTCCAACAAACTTCATCCACATGGACACCCCGTGCTGGTCTGTTACCTGTCCACGATCTCTTCATTTCCAACTGCCGCCGGGATGTTAACCACCTCAACCTATCTATCCCCCTCCCCCACTCCAACCTCTCACCCTTACAACGCACAGCCCTTCAATTCCTCTGCTCCAATTCCTCCAATCCCGACTTCACCATCAAGCCAGCAGATAAAGGGGGCGCAGTAGTAGTCTGGCGAACTGACCTCTACACCTCTGAAGCCAAACGTCAACTCGAGGACGCCTCTTCCTACCACCCCCTCGACCATGACCCCACCCCCCATCACCAAACCATCATCTCCTAGACCATACAGAACCTCATCACATGAGGAGATCTCCCACCCACAGCTTCCAACCTCATAGTCCGGGAACCCCGCACCACCCGTTTCTACTTCCTTCCCAAGATCCACAAGCCTGATCACCCTGGCCGACCCATTGTCTCAGCATGCTCCTGCCCCACTGAACTCATTTCTACCTACCTTGACACTGTCCTATCCCCCCTAGTCCAGGAACTCCCCACATACGTTCGAGACACCACCCACGCCCTCCACTTGCTCCAAGACTTTTGTTTCCATGGCCCCCAGTGCCTCATCTTCACCATCGATATCCAATCCATCCATACCTCCATCCGCCATGACCAGTGCCTCCAAGCCCTCTGTTTCTTCCTCTCCCGACTTCCCCAACAGTACCCTTCCACCAATACTCTCATTTGTTTGGCCGAACTGGTCCTCACCCTTAATAATTTCTCCTTTGAATCCTCCCACTTACTCCAGACCAAAGGGGTAGCTATGGATACCCATATGGGCCCCAGCTATACCTGTCTTTTTATTGGCTACGTAGAACAATCGATCTCCTATAATGACACTGGCACCACTCCCCACCTCTTCCTCCACTACATTGATGACTGCATTGGCGCCACCTTGTGCTCTCGTGAGGAGGATGAGCAATTCATCAACTTCACCAACACATTCCACCCTGACCTTAAATTTACCTGGACCATCTCTGACACCTCCCTCCCCTTCCTGGACCTCTCCATCTCCATTAATGATGACCGACTTGATACCGACATTTTTTACAAACCCACCGACTCCCACAGCTACCTGGATTACACCTCTTCCCACCCTACCTCCTGCAAAAATGCCACCCCGTATTCCCAATTCCTCCGCCTCTGCCTTATCTGCTCCCAAGAGGACGAGTTCCACCACAGAACATATTAGATGGCCTCCTTCTTTAGAGACCGCAATTTCCCTTCCCACGTGGTTAAAGATGCCCTCCAACGCATCTCGTCAACATCCTGCACCTCCGCCCTCAGACCACACCCCTCCGACCGTAACAAGGACAGAACGCCACTGGTGCTCACCTTCCATCCTACCAACCTTCGCATAAACCAAATCATCCGCCAACATTTCCGCCCCCTCCAAACAGACCCCACCATCAGGGATATATTTCCCTCCCCACCCCTTTCCGCCTTCCGCAAAGACTGTTACCTCCATGACTACCTGGTCAGAACCACCCCCCCGCCCCCCGCCTTTAACACACCCTCCCATCTTGGCACCTTCCCCTGCCACCGCAGGAATTGCAAAACCTGAACCCACACCTCCTCCCTCACCTCCATCCAAGGCCCGAAAGGAGCCTTCCACATCCATCAAAGTTTTACCTGCACATCCACGAATATCATTTATTGCATCCGTTGCTCCCAATGCAGTCTCCTCTACATTGGGGAGGCTGGATGCCTCCTCACAGAGTGCTTTAGGGAACATCTCTGGGACACCTGCAACAATCAACCACACCGCTCTGTGGCCCAATATTTCAACTCTCCCTTCCACTCTGCTGAGGACATGGAAGTCCTGGGCTTCCTTCACTGCTGCTCCCTCACCACCAGACGCCTGGAGGAAGAATGCCTCATCTTCTGCCTCGGAACACTTCAACCCCAGGGCATCAATGTGGACTTCAACAGTTTCCTCATTTCCCCTTCCCCCACCTCACCCTAGTTTCAAACTTCCAGCTCAGCACAGTCCCCATGACTTCTCCGACCTGCCTATCTTCTTTTCCACCGATCCACTCCACCCTCCTGCCCCGACCTTCATCCCCTCCCCCACTCACCTATTGTACTCGATGCTACTTTCTCCCCACCCCCACCCTCCTCTCATTTATCTCTCCACCCTTCAGACTCTCTGCCTGTATTCCTGATGAAGGGCTTTTGCCCTAAACGTCGATTTTACTGCTCGACGCTGTCTGAACTGCTGTGCTATTCCAGCACCACTAATCCAGAATCTGGAGCTAACCATCAGTCCCGCTCACAGACACAGTGACTGTCACACTCCCACTGTACCAGTCACACCCACACACTCTCCACGTGGAACTGGAACTGGATTACAATGGGAGTTCCAGGAGGTAATTAAAATTGGGGAACACGGAGATCATAACAAAACAAATAAAAACATCCAACCCATTCTCGGGAGAATGCCGGCGTGCCCGAGAATCTGCAGAGAGTGTGGCAGCGGTTACAAAACAAAAAGAAATTACTGGAAAATCTCAGCAGGTTTGGAAGAATCTGTGGAAAGAAATCAGAGTGAACGTTTCGGGAGCATTGACCCTTCTACAGTGCCACCAGCAGAAAGCCAGTGTGCTTCCAAGTAAACCTGTGGGACTATAACCTGGTGTTGTGTGATTTTTAACTTTGAACAGCAGAACCGTCCGGACAGTCACAAGGTCAGTTCACTTTTTTATACAACATTCCATATTATTTTTACAGTTGTCATCATGTCCGAAATCTCTCTGAAATACCCTGCAATACATTCCCTCACCTTCAGAAACATCAGCTCGTCTTTTTGTTCCATCTGTTTCTGCAACTTTGAGAGTTCCTCCTCAATGGAATTTAAATTCTCCTGAATCTCTCGAAGGTTTTTCTCCATTGTTTCGACAATCCTCTCCTCTTCTTCCCTGAGATCTCTGAGTAAACGCTGCTCTTTCTCAGTGAGAATCTGGTGTATTTTAGTGAACTCGGATGTGATGTGGGTCTGCAGACTGCTCGCCTGTTCCTACCAAATGAAATGTGAAACCTCATTAATGTCCCGCGATAAAGGGAACAAAACCAACGGAGATCCCAGAGAATTAGCACAGGGAGAGCTCACCCTCACTTCGGAAATCTTCCGTTTCTGAGTCAGTTCTGTTTGTAGAACCGCCGATTTCTTCTCAGTGAGAGAATCTAATGAAGATTTCAACTGATCCTGTGATTGAAAAAGAAATTGAAAAGTTAGCTGTGTTAGGTCTGGTTTGGGATCAGGGATATGTGATGAAACACGCAATTTATAAATTATTCTCTTTTACCTTGTAGATTTCAACAGCCTCATTAATCGGCAGGAAGCGGTGCTCTCTGTGTTCCCGCGAATCTCTACAAATCAGACAGATCAATTTCTTGTCAGTTTCACAAAACAGTTTCAGATCTTCCTGATGTTTCTCACAGTGAGGTTTACTTTCCTTCTCTTTGGGATCCAGCTTTAATTTTCGATACTCCTCGGCCAGATTCGCTAAGGCCCGATTTATCCTGAGATTTCTTTTCGGAAATTCCTCTCTTCATTCCGGGCAGGAGTTTGCCTCCTTCTTTTCCCAACTCTTGGTGATACAGGAGCGGCAGAAGTTGTGTCCACACTCCAGTGTAACCGGATCGGTGAAGAAATCCAGACAAATGGGACAAATTGCCTCCTCGATCAGTCTCAGGAGCTGCTGTTTGGAAGCCATGATCAATCTCAGCACTTCCTGTTTCAAACCACTTTCAGTTTCAATGTGACTGCGCTGGTGAACACATTCAGTTCAATCACTTACTGATGGATTTCACGGCAAATGTCAGAGAAGAGTATTTAGTAACTATGTTTTATGAAGATTTTGACCTGGGAACCAGTGAAAGACAATATTTTGAGTTGAAACAGTTTTAGTCCGCCGAGGGGGACTTCACCCTGGCCGGGAGGGTTACCTTTGGGGGAGGGACAGTGAGAGAGAGGGCGGGAGGGAGGAGAGAAGGTGTGTAAGATGGGCTGGGACCCAGGTTTCACGAATCTCACTGCCGATCATAAACCCTTTGGTGAAACTCAGGGTCAGATCGGGATCCGGAACCTGAATTGTGTGAATGATTACAGGCACTCAACCTCAAACAAAAAGAATTATAAAATGACCAGATGATACTGCAATGACAGATGCAGAAATGGGTCTGTGAGTTTCCTGCATTTATGTAGCGCCGATCACAACAACTGAAGCCATTCAGCCCCTCTGAAATTTTTTTAGATTAGATTATTTACAGTGTGGAAACAGGCCCTTCAGCCCAACAAGTCCACACCTATCCTCCGAAGAGCAACCCACCCAGACCCATTCCCCTATATTTACCCCTTCAACTTACACGACGGGCAATTTAGCACGGCCAATTCACCTCACCTGCACATTTTTGTGGGAGGAAACCGGAGCACCCGGAGGAAACCCACGCAGACACAGAGAGAATATGCAAACTCCACACATGTACTGACCAAAGTGATGAAGGAAATACATCAGGCACTTGAAGCCCAGCAATGACGTGAACCTGATCAATCCCCGAGATCTCTAAACATTTGTTCCCCTTGATAGCAGTGTCGCTGTCCCTGTGAAAACAAAACCCTGATGTCAATAAAATTGGTTGATGTCGACTAATTCAGAGCCAGTGAAACACTGCAGAATGTATCACACATTAACAGAGAATTCTAATATTTCCTTTGATAAAAAAAGTCAAAACAACAAGTTTTAAAAGGGAGCAGAACAGACAAAGGAAGCACATGGTGAACACAGTGCAGCAGAGAGGGTATCTGCACAGTTACTGCAATTGCTGTTTTGAATTCATGTATCTCTGGAGTGCGTCTAGGAAAATTAACAAACAGTGAAATTCACAACTGATCGTGGAGGAACTGTTTGGGTGAAGTTCACAGCACAGAATCAGATAATTTAGTTGTTTAAGTGGCCTACAGAAAGTCTGCAGTAGTGAGTAGAGTGGGTTGTTTCTTGTTTGTATGTTTTTGGAGATATGTCTCTTGATTAAATTTAAGCCATAATTATGTATTTAACCTGGTGAAGTGTTTTGTAGAGGAATAAGAGGGTGTTATTTTCTCAGTCTGTAGATTGTGAAGGAGCAAAAATGGCCTTTATGTACTTCTTGCCAGATGTGGGAGATTAAAGAGAGTTTAAGGATTACTGTGGATATAGGATTGAGGTTAGTAAGGAGGAGGTGTCATCAATTCTAGAAGGAGTGAAAGGAGACAAGTCTCCTGTGCCAGATGAGGTTTATCTGAGGATTCTCTGGGAAGGGAGGAGATGTTGGAGCTTTTGGTCTTGACCTTTGAGTCGTCATTATCTACAGGTATAGTACCAGAGGACTGGAGGAATGCAAACATTGTTCAAGAAGGGCAGTAGAGATGACCCATGTAATTATAGACCAGTAAGCCTTACATCTGTTGTAGGAAAAGTTTTGGAAAGGATTCTAAGAGATAGGATTTAAAACGATCTAGCAAGCAACAATTTGATTTCAGATAGTCAACATGGTTTGATGTCTCACAAAATCTCATTGAGATTTTTTGAGAAGGTGACGAAGCATGTGGATGAGGGTAGGGCAGTTGACTTGGTGTACATAGACTTCAGTAAAGCCTTTGATAAGGTTCCACATAGTAGACTGTTGGAGAAATTGCAGAGGAATGGGACTGAGGTTGATTTAGCAGTTTGGATTAGAAACTGGTTTTCTGTAAGAAGGCAGTGAGTGGTGGTTGATGGAAAATATTCAGCCTGGAGTCCGATAACTAGTGGTGTGCCACGAGCACCTATTCTAGGACCACTGCTGTTTGTCATTTTTATAAATGACTTGGATTCAGGCATAGGTGGATTGATTAGTGAGTTTGCAGACGGCACTAAAGTCGGTGGAAAAGTTTACAGTGTGGAAGAATATTGCAGGTTGCAGGGGATCATGGATAAACTGCAGAATTGGGCTGAGTGGTGGCAAATGGAGTTCAATGCAAATAAATGTCACTTTATGAAGAATAACAGGAAGACAGAATACTGGGTCAATGGAAAGATTCTTGGTAATGTAGGTGTCCAGAGGGATCTTGGAGTCCATGTACATAGACCCCTGAAAGTTGCCATCCAGGTTGGCAGCGTTATTAAGAAAGCATATGGTGTGTTCGGTTTTATTGGTAGAGGGACTGAGTTCCAGAGCCATAATGTCATGCTGTAACTATACAAAATGCTAGTGCAGCCACACTTGGAATATTGTGTACAGTTCTGGTTGCCCCATTACAGGAAAGATGTAAAAGCATTGGAAAAGGTGCAGAAGAGATTTACCAGGATGTTGCCTGCTCTGGAGGGATGGTTTTATGAAGAAAGGCTGAGAGAGTTGGGTCTGTTCTCCTTGGAGAGAAGAAGGCTAAGAGGGTATTTAATAGAGACATACAAGATGGGTAGACAGTTAAAGTCTTTTTCCGAGAATGATGACATCAGCTTGTATGAGGGGGCATAGCTACAAATTGAGGGGTGATAGATTTAAGACAGATGTCAGAGGCAGGTTCTATACTCAGAGAATGCTAAGAGCATGGAATGCCTGCCTGCCAATGTCGTTAACTCAGCAACATTAGTGAGATTTACACAATCCTTGGATACGCACATGGCTGATGAAGGGATAGTGTAGGGGGCTGGGCTTAGATTAGTTCACAGATTGGCACAATATCAAGGGCCAAAGGCCTGTTTTGTGCTGTATTGTTTTATGTTCCATGTTTTATATGTGCCATAAATGCTGCTGGATGCGAATCTTATCAGATCAAATGGATTAGTTGGAGAGATAGTTAGAAGCAATGAGGAATTTGCAACAGCAACAGTATGTGGATGGATGGCAGTGAAAGGAGGTGAGGGGGGATGTCTCAGATACAGCCACATAGATGGGTTAACTCCAGGAAAGGTAAGAGAGGTAGGCAGCTAGTGCAGGAGTCTTTTGTGGTTATGAGCTGAAAATGTGTTGCTGGAAAAGCGCAGCAGGTCAGCCAGCATCCAAGGAGTAGGAGAATCGACGTTTCGGGCATGAGCCCTTCTTTTGCGGATATACCCATTTCAAACAGGTATGCTGTTTTGGAAAATGTAGGGGGTGATGGATTCTTAGGGGAAAGTAGCACGAACAGCCAAGTTTCTGGTATTGAGACAGGCTCTAATGCAAGGAGAGGTAAGTTGGCTTCCAAGAGATCAATTGTGTTAGGGAATTCTGAAGTCTGAGGTACAGACAGATGTTTCTGTGGCTAGCAGCAAAAAAGCAGAATGGTGTGTTGATTCCCTGGTGCTAGAATCAAGGATATCTCAGAGAGGGTGCAGACATGGTTCTCACGGGGGAGAGGAGCCAGCAAGAGGTCACTGTCCACATTGAACCAATAACATTGGAAGGGAAAAGGTTGAGATTCTGAATGGAAATTACAGAGAGTTAGGTAGAAATTAAAAAAAGGAGGTCCTTGAGAGTAGTAATATCTGAATTACTCCCAGTGCTACGAGCTAGTGAGGTCAGGAATAGAAGGATAGAGCAGATGAATGCATGACTGAGGAGCTGGTGTATGGGAGAAGGATTCACATTTTTGAATCATTGGAACCTATTTTGGGGGAGAAGTGGCCTGTACAAGAAGGACGGATTGCACCTAAATTGGAAGGGGACTAATATACTGGCAGGGAAATGTGCTAGAGCTACTCAGGAGGATTTAAACTAGTAAGGTTCGGGGGGGCAGGGGGATACCCAGGGAGATAGTGAGGAAAGAGATCAATCTGAGACTGGTACAGTTGAGAAGAGAAGTGAGTCAAACAGTCAGGGCAAGCAGAGACAAGGTAGGACTAATAGATTAAACTGCATTTATTTCAATGCAAGGGGCCTAACTGGGAAAGCAAATGAACCCAGGGCATGGTTCGGAACATGGGACTGGGACATCATAGCAATTACAGAAACATGGCTCAGGAGTGGGCAGGACTGGTAGCTTCATGTTCCAGGATACATGCTACAGGAAGGATAGAAAGGGAGGCAAGAGAGGAGGGGGAGTGGCTTTTTTGATAAGGGATAGCATTACAGCTGTGCTGAGGGAGGATATTCCCAGAAATACATCTAGAGAAGATATTTGAGTGGAACTGAGAAATAAGAAAGGGATGATCACGTTATTGGGATTGTATTATAGGCCCCGTAATAGTCAGAGGGGAAATTGAGAAACAAACTTGTGAGGAGATCTCAGCTATCTGTAAGAATAATAGGGTGGTTATTATAGGGGATTTTAACTTTCCAAACATAGACTGGGGCTGCCTTCGTGTTAAAGGTTTAGATGGAGAGGAATTTCTTAAGTGTGTACAAGACAATTTTCTGATTCAGTATGTGGATGTACCTAATAGGGAAGGTGCAAAATTTGACCTACTCTTGGGAAATAAGACAGGACAAATGACTGAGGTGTCAGTGGGGGAGGACTTTGGGGCCAGCAACCATAATTCTATTAGATTTAAAATAGTGATGGAAAAGGATAGATGAGATTTAAAAGTTGAAGTTCTAAATTGAAGAAAGTCCAATTTTGATGGTATTAGACAAGAACTTTTGAAAGCTGACTGGGGCAGATGTTTGCAGGTTAAGGGATGGCTGGAAAATGGGATGCCTTCAGAAATGAGAAAATGAGAATCCAGAGAAAGTATATTCCTGTCAGGGTTAAAAGAAAGGCTGGTAGGTATAGGGAATACTGGATGACTAAAGAAACTGAGGGTTTGGTTAAGAAAAAGAAGGAAGCATATGTAAGGTATAGACAGCATAGTTCGAGTGAATCCTTAGAGTATAAAGGAAGTAGGAGTATACTTAAGAGGGAAATTAGGAGGGCGAAAAGGGGACATGAGATTGCTTTAGCAAATACTGTTAAGGAGAATCCAAAGGGTGTTTACAAATACATTAAGGACAAAAGGGTAACTAGGGAGAGAATTGGGCCCCTCAAAGATCAGCAAGGCGGCCTTTGTGTGGAGCCTCAGAAAATGGGGGAGATACTAAATGAATATTTTGCATCAGTATTTACTGTGCAAAAGGATATGGAAGATCTAGACTGTAGGGAAATAGATGGTGACATCTTGCAAAATGTCCAGATTACAGAGCAGGAAGTGCTGGATGTCTTGAAACGGGTGAAGGTGATAAATCCCCAGGATCTGATCAAGTGTACCCCAGAACTCTGTGGGAAGCTAGAGAAGTGATTGCTGGGCCTCTTGCTGAGATATTTGTATCATCGATAGTCACAGGTGAGGTGCCAGAAGATTGCAGGTTGGCAAACGTGGTGCCACTGTTTAAAAAGGGTGGTAAGGACAAGCCAGGGAACTATAGACCAGTGAGCCTGATGTCGATGGTGCGCAAGTTGTTGGAGAGAATCCTGAGGGACAGGATGTATGTGTATTTGGAAAGGCAAAGGCTTATTAGGGATAGTCAACATGGCTTTGTGCACGGGAAATCATGTCTCTCAACTTGACTGAGTTTTTTGAAGAAGTCATAAAGGGGATTGATGAGGGCAGAGCAGTAGATATGAATTACATGGACTTCAGTAAGGTGTTCAACAAGGTACCCCATGGGAGACTGATTAGCAAGGTTAGATCTCATGGCAAGCCCTAAGAGCTAGTCATTTGGATACAGAACTGGCTCAAAGGTAGAAGACAGAGGGTGTGGTGGAGGGTTGTTTTTCAGACTGGAGGCCTGTGAACCAGTGGAGTGCCACAAGGATCGGTTCTGTGTTCTCTACTTTTTGTCACTTACATAAATGATTTGGATGCGAGTGTAAGAGGTACATTTAGTAAGTTTGCAGATGACACCAAAATTGGAGGTGTAGTGGACAGTGAAGAGGGTTACCTCAGATTACAACAGGATCTTGACCAGAAGGGCCAATGGGCTGAGAAGTGGCAGATGGAGCTTAATTCAGATAAATGCGAGGTGCTGCATTTTGGGAAAGCAAATCCTAGCAGGACCTATACACTTAATGGTAAGGTCCTAGGGAGTGTTGCTGAACAAAGACACCTTGGAGTGCAGGTTCATCATTCCTTGAAAGTAGAGTCACAGATAGATAGGATAGAGTTTGAGTCCAGGAGTTGGGAGGACATTGGTCGGCCACTGATGGAATATTGCGAGCAATTCTGGTCTCCTTCCTAATGGAAAGATGTTTTGAAACTTGAAAGGGTTCAGAAAAGATTTACAAGGATATTGCCAGGAGGATTTGAGCTATTGGGAGAGGCTGAACAGGCTGGGGCTGTTTTCCCTGGAGCTTCAGAGGCTGAGAGGTGACCTTATAGAGGTTTGCAAAATTATGAGGGGCAGGATAAGGTAAATAGGCAAAGTCTTTTCCCTGGGGTCAGGGAGTCCAGAGCTAGAGGACATAGGTTTTGGGTGAGAGGGGAAAGATATAAAAGAGACCTAAGGGGCAACTTTTTCACACAGAGGTTGGTATAGATATGGAATGAGCTGCCAGAGGAAGTAGTGGAGGCCGGTTAAATTGCAACATTTAAGATGCATTTGGATGGGTATATGAGTAGGAAGGGTTTGGAGGGATATGAGCTGGGTGCGGGTAGGTGAGACTCGGTTGGTTTGGGATAAATGGTTGGCATGGACGGATTGGACCAAAGGGTCTGTTTCCATGCTGTACATCTCTATGACTCTATGATGTGATATTCATTACGCTGCTACCAGTTCATATTTCTCAGTGATGATCATCCAGCAATCCTCACTTGCAAAAGGATTAACTATTTTCTCATTTCATTTTCTGATTGTACTTTTCAGGATCGCACTTTGTACACATTGCCCGCTCCATTTCCTTCATTCATTTCCGAGGGAGTCATTTTCTGGGATGGATTGAGGCACTGTTTTTTTTTATTCATTCACGTGATGAGGGCCTCAGGCAGCATTTATTGTCCATCACTAATTACCCAGAGGGCAGTTAAGAATCAACCACATTGCTGTGGATCTAGGGTCACATGTTGTCCAGACCAGGTCAGGATGGCAGTTCTCTTCCCTAATGGACATTAGTGAACTAGGTGGGTTTTCCTAACAATCAACAATGGATTCATGGTCCTCACTAAACTCCAAGTTTCCAGATTTTTGTTGAATACAAATGTCACCATCTTCCATAGCGGTATTTGAACCGGGTCCCTAGACCATGACCAGGGCTTCTGGATTAACAGGTCCAACGATAAAACTGAACTTGACGATCACGGAAAACAATGAGAACCCAAGTATAACGCTCACGATAATTTATTCCCGGAAAGATATCAGTATTTCTGGGATTTCACAGACAGTGGGCAAGTGCAGGAATTCGATGAAAATAAAACACACAGCCTCCCTCTAAAAGCACAAAACCGTTTCTCACAAACTTTGAACAAAATTGTTTAATTTTGTCCCTGCTTTCCAGTAAAAGTACAGCCATGCAATTCTCTCAGAGAGTCCTTGGCCATTCGGGCTATTAACTATCAAAGGCATTGTTGGATTTTTTTTTTGGTTTGAGGAACGGTCACCGGACTCGAAACGTTATATCTGATTTCTCTCCACAGATGCTGCCAGATCTGCTGAACTTTTCTTGTTTCTGATGTACAGCATCCACAGTTCTTTGGGTATTCTCCTTTTCGTGCTCTTTCAGTAAACATTTTCTTCCTGCAGTTGTGAAGGGCTGTCAGCAGGTGGCAGCCATGCATCGTGTAACAAAGAAAGTCCGGCTACTCCACCCATTCCAGCCTCCGTGAATTAGGGAAATGGAGCAGCCAATACATACAAAGTACGGTCTTGAAAAGCACAATCAGGAAATAAAACGGTTAGTCGGTTAATGTCTCTTGGAAGCTTACAGTTGTCTGAAAATAACTCTTCTTGTCTTGACCCCGGGAGAACACCCTGCTCCTCTATACAGTGGGATCTGAAACTTCTGGTCCATCGAGCCTGCACTGACCTTTCTCAGCTCTTGATTTGGAGATGCCTGTGTTGGACTGGGGTGTACAAAGTTAAAAATCACACAACACCAGGTTATAGTCCAACAGGTTTAATTGGAAGCACACTAGCATCTGGTGGTGATGAAGGAGCGATGCTCCGAAAGCTAGTGTGCTTCCAATTAAACCTGTTGGACCATAACCTAGTGTTGTGTGATTTTTAACTTTCTCAACTCGTTCACTTCCCAGCAATTGATCCATAACTGTGAATGTTATGATAGCTCAAGAGTTCATCCAAGGCCTTTTTCAAAGCTCATGAGGTTTCCTGCCTCAACTACCATCCCAAGCAATGCATTCCACTGAGGGAAAAACATTTTCCAGAAATCCCCTCTAAAACTCCTGCTATTCATCTTGAAATTAAAGTCCTCGGAATCCACCATTCAATTCTCCGATTAATGGGTTCAGATCCTCTCTGCCCAGCCTGTTCATGCCCTTTTAATCGTATACTCCTCAGTTAGGTCCCCTCTCACCCTTGTGTCGCTCTAAAGAACACAACCCTAGCCTATCCAGCATCTCTTCAGAGCTAAACTACTCCATCCTGTGAATCTGGGCTGCACCTCCTCCAAGACAACAGTAAACTTCACTGTGAGCAACATCGAGACGATCTGAAGCTGTTTTCTGAAACTAAGAAGAAATTGATCTGACTGATTTGTCGGGATTCCCGGGAGAACTGACAGCACCGCTTCCTGTCGATTACTGAGGCTGTTGCAATCTACAAAGTTGAAAACCATACAACACCAGGTTCTCGTGCAACACATTTATTTGGAAGCACTAGCTTTCGGAGGGCTGCTCCTTCATCACGTAGCTATGGAGCAGGTTCACAAGGCACAAGGTACAAAGAAAAATACGGTTTCATACAACTGAAACGATATACAAGCACAGGTATTGAACAAATCAAGATTGCTGTGGAGGTGTTGCTCCTGGCCAGAGTGAGCTGTGAGCTACAGGAACCCGGGGACCTTCCTGCCTGAAATGTTGCTCCACAGGCGGGAGGTGGCGGTACATGACGGTGTTGGAGATGAATCAGTCAGTGGGTCACAGATTGGTTCTGGATTAGTGGTGCTGGAAGAGCACAGCAGTTCAGGCAGCATCCAAGGAGCTTCGAAATTGACGTTTCGGGCAATAGCCCTTCACAGACTTTGCTCAGCGGGTCTTTCCAGGTGGACAGCATGGGCACAACGGACCGAATGGCTTCTTTTGCTGCTGTGAGCCATCGATAATTCAATAACTTTCCTGCATTTGATTTAATCCAGATTGATTTGTACCTCAACATAATTTGGAATACCTGTTCCAATTGAAAATTTATCCCAACTATAATCGATAAGGAATATGAGCAGCAATCTTCTCTCTCTCCTATCAGGGGCAGCAGAACCTGAATTCTGTCTATTATCACATTGAGATTCAGACCACAGCACGTGACGAAGAGTGAGGGAGACTTGATTCTGGGAAAATTGGAAGGCTACTAGCCATAGAAAGTGGGAGGTGGGTGATGGGAAAGAGGGGTAGGAGGGGAAAAGCAGGTTAGGGTGAGGAGTGGTAGGCAGGGCGTGAGGTGGAGGAGTGGGAGGATTGGTGTAAAGATATGGATTTGGGGCTAAGTAGAAGGCAACAGATGGGGAGGAAAAGGATGCCCTATTCTGGCAATAGTACTGCTCCAGGAGTCACTGCATCCCTAGCTAAGCTGGAAATATTGGCAGTTACCTGACAATGTGAAACATTACACAGTTATGTTCTGTCCGAACAAAACAGAACAAATCCAATCCAGCTAAATACTGCCCCATCCACATACTCATGAACATAAAAAAGTGATGAACAGTGGTCTCAAGTAGACTCTACTCAGTGACAACCTACTCAGTGACACCTAGTTTGAGTTCCACCAGGGCCACTCAGCTCCTGACCTCATTACAGTCATGGTTGAAACATGGAAAATGAAGTGAATTTCAGGGGTGAGGTGACAGTGACTGCCCTTAAAGTCAAGGCTGCATTTGTCTGAGGTGGCATGGGGGAGCTCTGGCAAAACTGCAGTCAATGGGAATCAGGAGGATCAATCTCCACTGGTTAGAGTCATACTCAGCACAGATAGAGGTTGGTAGTGGCTGTTGCAGGTAAATCATCTGAGTTCCAGGATATCAGAGGAAGGAATTTGCAGGATGGTGTCCTTGGCACAACCATCTTCAGCTGCTTCATCAATGACCTTCCCTTCATCATAAGGTCAGAAGTCGGGATGTTTGCTGATGATTGCACAAAGTTCAGCACCATTCGCTACTCATCAGGTACTGAAGCTGTTCATGCCCTAATGAGGCAACACTTGGGCAATATCAAGGCTTTGGCTGACAAGTGGCAAGTAACACTGATGCCACACAAATAATAAGCAATGATAGAATCTAACCTTTTGATGTTCAATTGCATTACCATGACAGAGTTCCCTGCCATCAACACATTGCAGATTACCACTGAACAGAAATGAAATAATCCTCACCATATAAATACAATGGCGACACATTCAAGTCAGAGGCTTGAATGACGTTGGGAAAAACTCCACCCCGCTGGCAATCTGCGAGATTAAAGGCACTGACAGATCCATCCCATAATTTCACCCCGTCCCCCTGCCTCCTGCCAGCTGTAAACTAATGGGGGTCAGTCTCAGTCAGGGGGAAAGAAGGTGGGGGAGAGAAGATACAAATAGAAGCTCAATTGTAGAGAGGGACTGACTGGGTAGAATGAGCTGTGAGCTGCAGGAACCCGGGGACCTTCCTGGCTGTAACGTTGCTCCACAGGTGGGACATGATGGTGTTGGAGATGAATCAGTCAGTGGGTCTCAGACTGGGCTCAGGGGAGTCTTTCCAGGGGGATACCAAATCATTTCTCCCGCGTGGGATTGAGGAACTCATGGGGGCTGGGTGATGAGGGAATAGAAGGAAAATTGCAACAAATGCCATGTTCTGTAAGTTACCAGAAGTTTGTCTTATTCTGGCATGGTGAGTGTGAAAGCCCTTGACATCAAAGCCATATTTCATTGAGTGTGGTATCAAGGAACTCCAGCAAATCTGGAATCCGTGACAATGAGGGGTGGAGGGCATCAAACTTTCCCCTGGTTACCTGGCACATGGGAAGATGAACATGAACATGAATGTCTTCAGTTGTTTCATCAGTGACCTTCCCTCAGTAATAAGGTCAGAAGTTGGCATGTTCGATGACTGTGCAATCTTCAACACTATTCATGTCTCTGCATATTCTGAAACATCACATGTACAAATGCAGCAAGACCTTGACCAAAATCGAAGTTAAGGCTGACAGGGTGTGAATTCAAATTTGTGCCACACTAATGCTGAGTCATGACCTTCTCCAATGACAGTCAATCCAGCCACTGCACATTGACATACAATGCCTTCATGAAATTTCCTGCTAAAAACATCCTAGGGGGAACCATTAACCAGATGTGCACCTGGCCTCACCATATAAATGAAGTAGTTTCAGATCAAGTCAGAGGATCAGAATAGTGCTTGAAGTCACACACCTCCCGACTCCCAAAAGCTTGTCACTCGTCTGCAAGGCACAGATGGAATCTGCCCCATTTGCCTGGATGGGTGCAGCTCCAACAATACTGATGTGCAGGGTGAATCACAGTTCCCCTTTAAATGGTCATTGTGGATTTCTTTGTTTTGGAATCTTTGTTAGGCTTGTTTTTGGTCAGTTTCTGAAGGGAAATTTTGCCCATTTGCTTCACAGCATTAAGCAAGATCTTTCCCAATGTGAGGTGCTTCCAATATCCTGGCTAGGCTGAGTGGCTTTCATTAAAATCAATGTCCTTCCCCATTTGCTATATCCTGAACGAATTCACCTCTTGGTTTCTCCTCAGCGAACATTCTAGAAGCATAATGGTTGGTTTAGTTCCTTTATCTGGCACCATAGGCGGCCACTCATTAAGCTGGCTAAATTCTGCTTGGCCCATGGGTTGGAGAGAGTAGACCTCCCGATAAAAAAGATCTCTATTATCTTTTGTTAGCGACTGGGCTTGTGAGGATCTGGCAGCAGTATGGCTAGATATTGAGGCCTTCCAGGCAAAATGCCCCCTCATTAGCCTGTTGTTTTTAGATAAATTGAAGAGAGTTCCGGAACATTGTCATAATCCTACAATTATAAATACTGTCAAAGCATGGAGGGCAACTTGGCAGAATGAGGATAATATATTCAAAAGGTCTTTCTTACCTTTATAGCTGGTATGCCAGGTTTTCAGCTGGGGATAATGGACCCCGTGTTTAAGCCTTGGGTAGCTAGTGGAATCTCCTGTCTGGGTGTTTTATGTGAAGGTGAAATAATGATGTCCTTGAACTAAATCACCCCTAAGTATGGTTTGGCTGGCAGTGAACTTTTTTGTTTTATTCAGGTCAGGGATTGTATTCAAAAAAGGACTATGCTTTTGACTGACTCCTACAGATCTGTCACAGAAGAGAGGGCGCTTTATGCTATAATTGACTTCTCTGTTAGTACTGTTTATCATATATTCAGAAGTAATCTTTCAGAAGACATTGAGCGGCTTTGTGGGTTCTGGGAGAGAGAGCTCAGGGTTGAGATGTCTATGGAGACACGAGAGGACATTTGTGCAAATGCGAGAAAGGTTTCAATCTGTGACAGGACCCCTGCCATGCAGGTAAAGATTCTGCACAGGGCCCATTTGCCCCCAGAGCATCTCACAAAATGTAAGGTGGGAGTATCTGCCCTTCGTCCTAAATGTAAAGTAAGTATCGGGATTCTCACTCATTGTCAGTGGTCTTGCATTAGGCAGATATTGGAGTGCTGTGGTAGGAGTAATAGAGAGGTTCTTGGGAATCGAAGTCTCTCTTCTCGTGGCCCTCCTTAATTTTTTTCTTTAGACGATCATGGGAAAAAAATCTTAATATTCTCACTTTTCATGTGAGGAAAAGAATTGTGATGTGTTGGACCTCTGAAAACCCCCAGAGTCACTGTTAGTTTGGTGTAGGCTAATTATGGAACATATTCCTTTGGACTTTCTTATGAATATGTTAGGCCGAAAAACTGAAAATTTGTACAAGATATGGCCACCCTTTTGGATTACCTGGATGTAGATTTATCTGCCATCTTAACTAGGGCTTTTGTGTAACCATAACAATCTGATTTAGTGAACTTGATGCCTTTGAAGGAAGACTTTTAAATAAATTCATGTGTAATACTCAATGCTCTCGGAGGTTGAGAGCTCGTGTTACCTTGTGCTGAGCTGTTTCATTTATTTATTTATTTATTGCATTCACTAATTTCTTCAGTTTGCACCTGAGTATAGTTGTGTTTTGTTTGCATTCTTGTTTCTTGTTTTTATTTATATATATATATATAGAGAGAGACAGAGATAGTAGCGTTTTTTGTTGGTTTATTCTGGTTGTACTTTTGTAATTTTACAAAAATATCTACTTCTTTCAATAAAATATCTGGAAAAATATAAAAGAAAAAGGACTGAAGGGGCAATGTTTTCAAAGAAACTGCCATATGTAGTGGTGGTGACTGGTAAAATTACAAAGTGAAAAGGCACTTGGATAGGTATATGAGAAGAAAGGGTTGAGAGGGTAACAGCCAAATGCTGACAAATGGGACTAGATTAATTCAGCATCTCTGATTTGCATGGACAAGTTAGATCATAGGGTCTGTTTCTATGCTAAACGTCTCTATGACACTGACTCTATAACTGAAATGAGGAGGAATTTCTTCAACCAGAGGGTGTTTAATCTGTCGAACTCATTGTTACAGAATGATGTGGAGACCAAGTCATTGAGTGTGTTTAAGACAGAGATGGATAGCTTCTTGATTAGTAAAGGGACCAGGGTTACAGGGAGTAAGCAGGAGAATGGGAACTGGGAAATATATCAGCCACGATCAAATGGTGGAGGAGACCCGGGGTGGTTTTCAGAGATGCAACACATCACATTTCTTTGACCTCATTCCGCTGCTGCATCTTATAGTCGACAGAGGGGAAGCCTGCAACTGGATATATTAGTGACTGACTTAAATTTATAACCGTGAGTCACTGTCACAAGTGATTGAATGGATTAGGGACCCTGTCAAGCTCCTGAGTAACCTATTGAATGCCTCAAATAAAAAGACTGGAATTTGCAAAGCACTTGTAATGACATCTCAAAGCTTCTTACAGTCTATGAAGTATTTCAAAATTGTATTTAATGTTGCAAAATGGAACATAAAGCAGCCAGTCTGTACAGAGCAAGCTCCCATAAACAGCAATGTGAACACATCATCTAATCGATTCGGTGTTGTATGGGGGATAGACATTGGCCATGGGACCTTTTTTATATTCACCCCTACATGAGGTTTTGATCAAAGTGTCATTGAATGGAGTGCAGTCCCAATACTGCAGCACTCCCCCAGTACTGAACTCAAGTGTCAATCTGGGTTTTTATCATCATGTCACACACTGCAAGCTCAGACATCCACATTCCTCTCCAAATTATCATTGTACAGTGTCTCAACACCGTAAATACGATGCTTCAATTTGTAAATATGATGCTGTAAGACAGGATCTGAGGAGCATAAGTTGGGAGCATAGGCTGTCAGGGAAGGATGTCGTGGAAATGTGGAACTTTTTCAAGGAACAGATACGACGTGTCCTTGATATGTATGTACCTGTCAGGCAGGAAAGAGATGGTCGTGTGAGGGAACCTTGTTTGACGAGGGAGGTTGAATGTCTTGTAAAGAGGAAGAAGGAGGCTGATATAAGGTTGAGGAAACAAGGTTCAGACAGAGCATGGAGGGATACAGGATAGCCAGAAGGGAGCTGAAGAAAGGGATTAGGAGAGCTAAGAGAGGGCATGAAAAATCTTTGGCGGATAGGCTCAAGGTTAACCCCAAGGCATTTTATGCGTATGTGAGAAACATGAGAATGACGAGAATGAGGGTAGGTCCGATCAAGGACAGTAGTGGGAGACTGTGTATTGAGTCGGAAGAGATAGGAGAGGTCTTGTATGAGTACTTTTCTTCAGTATTTACAAACAAGAGGGACCGTATTGTTGAAGAGGAGAGTGTGAAACGGACTGGTAAGCTAGAAGAGATACTTGTTCGGAAGGAAGATGTTTTGAACAACTTGAGGATAGACAAGTCCCCCAGACCTGACGGGATATATCCTAGGATGATGTGGGAAGCAAGAGAGGAAATTGCAGAACCGTTGGCAATGTCCTTTTCGTCTTCACTGTCAACGGGGGTGGCACCAGGGGATTGGAGAGTGACGAATGTTGTGCCCCTGTTCAAAAAAGGGAAGAGGGATAATCCCGGGAATTACAGGCCAGTTAGTCTTACTTCGGTGGTAGGCAAAGTATTGGAAAGGGTACTGAGGGATAGGATTTATGAGTATCTGGAAAGACACTGCTTGATTAGGGACAGCCAGCACGGATTTGTGAGGGGTAGGTCTTGCCTTACCAGTCTTATTGAATTCTTTGAGGAGGTGACCAAGCATGTGGATGAGGGTAGAGCAGTGGTTGTAGTGTACATGAATTTTAGTAAGGCATTTGACAAGGTTCCCCATGGTAGGCTTATGCAGACAGTCAGGAGGCATGGGATAGATGGACATTTGGCCAGTTGGATAGAAAACTGGCTAACTGGTCAACGTCAGAGAGTGGTAGTAGATGGTAAATATTCAGCCTGGAGCCTAGTTACAAGTGGAGTTCCGCAGGGATCAGTTCTGGATCCTCTGCTGTTTGTAATTTTTATTAATGACTTGGAAGAGGGAGTTGAAGGGTGGGTCAGTAAATTGGCAGATGATACGAAGATTGGTGGAGTTGTGGATAGTGAGGAGGGCTGTTGTCGCCTGCAAAAGGACTTAGATATGATGCAGAGCTGGGCTGAGGAGTGGCAGATGGAGTTCAACACTGTCAAGTGTG
Organism: Chiloscyllium punctatum; assembly: GCF_047496795.1. Taxonomy (NCBI): domain Eukaryota; kingdom Metazoa; phylum Chordata; class Chondrichthyes; order Orectolobiformes; family Hemiscylliidae; genus Chiloscyllium; species Chiloscyllium punctatum. The sequence continues at coordinate 22,132,922 of NC_092768.1, read as the reverse complement.
AGGTTGTCCATTTTGGAAGGACAAATAAGAATGCGGAATATAGGGTTAACGGTAGGGTTCCTGGTAAGGTGGAGGAGCAGATGGATCTTGGGGTCTATGTTCATAGATGTTTGAAAGTTGCCACTCAGGTGGATAGAGCTTGTTCGAAGGCCAATGGTGTATTAGTGTTCATTAGCAGAGGGATTGAATTCAAGAGTCGTGAAGTGATGTTGCAGCTGTACAGGGCCTTGGTTCGGCAACATTTGGAGCACTGTGTGCAATTCTGGTCACCTCACTTTAGGAAAGATGTGGAAGCTTTGGAGAGAGTGGAGAGAGTGCAGAGAAGATTTACCAGGATGTTGCCTGGAATGGAGAATAGGTCGTATGAGGACAGGTTGAGAGTGCTCAGCCTTTTCTCATTGGAACAGTGAAGGATGAGGGGTGACTTGATCGAGGTTTATAAGATGATCAGAGGAATAGATAGACAGTCAGAAACCTTTTCCCCGGGTACAACAGAGTGTTACAAGGGAACGTAAATTTAAGGTGAAGGGTGGAAGGTATGGGGGGATGTCAGGGGTAGGTTCTTTACCCAGAGAGTGTGGGGGTGGGGGGGCATGGAATGCGCTGCCTGTGGGAGTGGCAGAGTCAGAATCATTGGCGACCTTTAAGCGGCAATTGGATAGGTACATGGATGGGTGCTTAAGCTAGGACAAATATTCGGCACAACATCGTGGCCTGAAGGGCCTGTACTGTGCTGTATTGTTCTATGTTCTATGTTCTACGTTCTAACACAGGTCACTGCACAACACCGCTGGTCACAAATCTCCAGTCAGAAAAACACACTTCCATCACACTCATCAATCTTCTTTGTCACTTCCTCAAAAAAACTCACTGAGGTTTGTCAGGTGTCACCTCTCCTCTGCTTTGCCATTGAATAAGATTAGAGCTAATCTGTGCACTCTCAAATTGACTTTCCGGCCTGAATTCCATGACTTTTGATTTCCTTCCTTGTTAAAAATCTGTCCATCTGAGCCTTGTATATCCTGAATGACCCAGCCTCAACAGCCCTCTGCAGCTTCAAATTCCACACAAGCACAGAGAATGCTGGAGAAACTCAGCAGGTCTGGCAGCAGCTGAGGTGTGCGAAATGTTTCAAATCCAGTGTGACACTTGTTCAGATCTGCTTGTGTCTGTCCAGTGGGAGGGTGTAGAAACATGTTGATTTCTGTGATGGGTTAGACAGGCTTCAGAGTCCCTTTCTCACCACAGAGGCACAGCCCTGCAATGTAAAAGGGAATTCAAGAAGATAACATGGAGTCCTTGGTCAGCAGTGGGGAAGTTAATGCCTCAGCCTACTTGAAACCTAATTCATCAATCCTTTGAAATGATCTGGAAGAATCTGCATTTCACTGCCAATCACAAGGTTTCCTACAAAAATTTAAAAATGCTCGAGAAACTGGAGCAGTCTCACTGGACCTAAATGTTGTCTCTTCATTCTCTCCACTCGCGCTACCAGATTGCTGATTCTCACCAGCAATTTCTGTTTTTGTAGCACTCCTTGGCAGTGAAATTTGAAGTTTGTAACACACCTAGTGTTCAACAAACAAAGAATTACAAATGCTGGAAACCTGAAACAAAACAGAAATTGATTGAGAAAATATTTTCTCTGCACAAATGCTGCCAGACCTGTGCCTGGAACAGACCAACACAGAACATTGCTGTAAAACTCATCACAAAAGTCCTCATGCACTGTCACCCTGTCAAATTCATCTTCATGTTATGATTAGATTAGATTCCCCACAGTATAGAAACAGGTCCTTTGGCCCAACAAGTCCACACCGACCCTCCAAAGAGTAACCCACCCAGACCCATTCCCCTATATCTACCCCCAACTAACTCACCTAACATTATGGGCAACTCAGCATGGCCAATTCACATAAATGGACATCTTTGGATTGTTGGAGCAGACCGGAATACCCAGAGGAAACCCACGCAGACACGGGGAGAGCATGTAAACTCCACACAGGCTGTCGCCCAAAGTTGGAATTGAACCTGGATCCGGTGAGGCAGCAGTGCTGACCACTGAGCCACCATGCCGCCCTGGCATTATCACTGGCATTTCACTCCATGGGCTTCGATTTTAATTCTAATTCTTCCAGGTGACAATTTCTCAAAAGCATTTTCCAAGTTCAGGATCAAATTCCCTCTGAATCCTAATTGTGTCTTCAGTCAAAAACTCAATCAACTGAATAATTTCAAACATGGTTAAATATTATATGATCATGACATAAATGATCAGTTCACCCATCACTTTCAAATCTGAGGTTTTCAAATTTTCCAATTTTATGAAAGAGCAGTAACATTCTGGGCAATAGTTACAAACCTGAGCAAACCAAGACCAGTTTCTCAATGTTATTACATCATGTTGTTGTTCAGAAAGCATGTGGTGTTTTGGCTTTCATTAACAGGGGGATTGAGTTTAAGAGCCATGAGATCTTGTTGCAGCTGTTTAAAATTTTGGTCAGACCACACTTGGAATACTGTTCTGGTCGCCCTATTACAGGAAAGATGTGGATGCTTTGGAGAGGGCTCAGAGGAGGTTTACCAGGATGCTGCCTGGAATGGAGGGCTTATTTTACGAAGAGAGGTTGACTGGGCTCGGACTTTTTTCATTGGAAAAAAGCAGGAAGAGAGTGGACCTAATTGAGGCGTACAAGATAATGAGAGGCATAGGTAGAGTTGATAGCCAGAGATTTTTTCCCAGGGCAGAAATTGTTAAAACGAGGGGTCATAGTTTTAAGCTGTTTGGTGGAAAGTATAGAGGCGATGTCAGAGGCGGGTTCTTTACGCAGAGAGTTGTGAGAGCATGGAATGCGTTGCCAGCAGCAGTTGTGGAGGCAGGGTCATTGGGGATATTTAAGAGACTGCTGGACATGCATATGGTCACAGAAATTTGAGGGTGCATGCATGAGGATCAGTGGTCGGCACAACATCGTGGGATGAAGGGCCTGTTCTGTGCTGTACTGTTCTATGTTCGATGTATGGGGTATACATTATTGACACATGGTGGAAGTCTAAAGAAGATCAATCTGACATTTTTATTTTGATTCAGCCCAGTCCTCCCAGGAAAGACTCGACTGACCCTGCAGTGAAATGATTTGTTCTCCCACTGAAAAGACTCCCCTGAGCCCAGTCTGAGACCCACTGACTGATTCATCTCCATCACCGTAATGTAGCGCCACCTCCCGCCTGTGGAGCAACATTACAGGCAGGAAGGTCCCCGGGTTCCTGCAGCTCACAGCTCATTCTACCCAGTCAGTCCCTCTCTACAATTGAGCTTCTATTTGTTTCTTCTCTCCCCCTCCCTCTTTCCCCCAGACTGAGACCGACCCCCATCAGTTTACAGCTGGCAGGAGGCGGGGGGACGGGGTGAAATTATGGGATGGATCTGTCAGTGCCCTTTAATCCCGCAGATTGTCAGCGGGGCGGAGTTTTTCCCGCCGTCATTCAATCCCGGATGGAAGATGGGAAAGATCCTCTCAGTGAAAGTGTGGGTGAAAGTGTGGAGATGGGACATGGTGTCTGCATTGTAAAATGACACCTGTCCACCCTCATAGTCCAGGAAAACCCCGATCTTCCGGGGATTCACACTCGGGGAGAGGGTGGTCAGTGAGGGGGAGGTGGAGGCAAAATATCCATATCTGGGTAACAGCTCCACAATCCAGAATCCAGTCTCCGGGCTCGGGATGATCCCCCCTTTCCTCTTCACAGACTCTCGGGCCACTCCCAGACCCCACTCCATCTTCTCTCCCACCTCCACCTCCCAGTAATGTCGCCCTGATGTGAATCCCTCTGATCCCAGGACACATTCCCAGGGATCAAATCTCTCCGGGGAGTCAGGGAGCGGCTGCTCTGTGTCTCCGAGTCTCACACTGGTCCGGTCCTCAGACAGGATGAGCCGGGGATTCGCTGTGTTCGGATCCAGAGTCAGAGAGGCTGGAGCTGGGGGAGAGATCAAATAACACCGTCAGGGAAGGTGAGCAGGTAGTGAGGGGCGCAGGGAGTGAGGGGCTGAGCGAAAGAGGGGGGTGGGAGTGAAGGGGAGATAGGGCGAGTCTGGAAAAGGGGAGTTGATGGAGGGGAGGGACAGGGAAAGAGGAGTGAGTGAGGGAGAGTGCAGTGAGTGATGAGAGTGGAGGAATGAGGAGGAAGGATGGGTGAGGCAGAGGGCTGGGGAGGGAGGAGTGAGGGAGGGGAGGTGAGAAGGCTCATTTGGAGGAGAGTGGGTGGGGAAATGAAGTGCACAGGAAGAACAGAACCCTAAACCTAACCCTATCACAGGATGGAGGGCAAGGTTAAAAAGAGGGGGAGAGTGAGTAGATGTGGGATAGAGGGTGGAAAGTGAGGAGATGTGGGAGTGAGAGGAGAGGAGAGTGAAGAGGTGGTATGAGAGCGAGAGAGATGTAGAGAATGAGGGGAGCTCAGAGGGGGGAAGAGCACCGGAGGGTTGAGTGCTCAGATGAGAGCGATGGGAAGGGGTATCCCTCGGGATGAGATCATCCGGGGAGCCAGGAGGAGCGGGCAGAAGATGGGAAAAGTGTGATGGTAGTGGCAAGGGAGAGTGTGGTGGAGAGAGTAAACTGAAACAGAAGGTGAGGGGAAAGTGAGGGGCAGAGAGTGTGGCAGAGTTAGAGGGAGAAGAAGCACTAGGGGGTGGGAAAGGTGAGTGAGAATGAGGGGAGAAGTAGCATAGAGTACAATAGGTGAATGTGGGTGGGGATGGAGATGATATGTCAGAGAGGAGGGTGGGGGAAGGTAGCAAAGAGTACAATGGGTGAATGGGGGTGGGGATGAAGGTGATATGTCAGAGAGGAGGGTGGAGTGGATAGGTGGAAAGGAAGATAGGCAGGTAGGACAGGTCATGGGGACGGTGCTAAGCTGGAAGCTTGGAGCTGAGGTGAGGTGGGAGAAGGGGAAATGAGGAAACTGATGAAGTCCACATTGATGCCATGGGGTTGGAGTGTTCCGATGCAGAAGATGAGGCATTCATCCTCCAGGTGTCAGGTGGTGAGGGAGTGGCGGTGGCGGAGGCCCAGGACCTGCATGTCCTCAGCAGAGTGGGAGGGAGAGTTGAAATGTTGGGCCACAGGGCGGTGTGGTTGATTGGTGCGGGTGTCCCGGAGATGTTCCCTGAAGTGCTCTGCTAGGAGGCATCTAGTCTCCCCAATGTAGAGGAGACCATATCAGGAGCAACAAATACAATAAATGATATTGGTGGATATGCAGGTAGACCTTTGATGGATGTGGAAGGTTCCTTTGGGGCCTTGGATGGAGTTAAGCGCCCAGGTTTTGCAATTCCTGCAGTGGCAGGTGAAGGTGCTAGGAAGGGAGGGTGGGTTGTTTGGGACGTGGACCTGACCAGGTAGTCACGGAGGGAATGGTCTTTCCGGAAAGCAGAAACGGATGGGGAGGGAAATAAAATCCTGGTGGTAGGGTCTGTTTGGAGGTGGCGGAAATGTCATCAAATGATGTGGTTTATGCGAAGGTTGGTAGGGTGGAAGATGAGCACCAGTGGGGTTCTGTCCTTGTTACAGTTGGAGGGGTGGGGTTTGAGGGCGGAGGGGTGGGATGTTGACGAGATGCGTTGGAGGGCATCTTTAACCATGTGGGAAGGGAAATTGCGGTGTCGAAAGAAGGGAGGTGATCTGGTCTGTTCTGTGGTGGAACTGGTCCTCCTGGGGGCAGATAAGGCAGAGGCGGAGAAATTTGGAATAGGGGATGGCATTTTTTCAGGAGGTAGATTGGGAAGACATGTAATCCAGGTAGCTGTGGGAGTCGGTGGGTTTATAAAATCTGTCGGTGTCAAGTCGGTTGTCATTAATGGAAATAGAGAGGTCCAGGAAGGGGAGTCAGGTGTCAGAGATGGTCCAGGTGAATTTAAAGTCGGGGTGGAATGTGTTGGTGAAGTTAATGAACTGCTCAACCTCCTCACGGGAGCATGAGGTGGCGCCAATGCAGTCATTAATGTCGTGGAAGAAGAGGTGGGGAGTGGTGCCGGTGTAACTCCAGAAGATGGACTGTTCTACATAGCCAACAAAGAGACAGGCGTAGCTGGGGGCCATACGGGTGCCCATTGGAACCCCTTTGGTCTGGAAGAAGTAGGAGGATTTGAAGGAGAAATTGTTAAGGGTGAGGACCAGTTCAACCAAACGAATGAGAGTGTTGGTATAAGGGTACTGTGGGGACGTTGGGAGAGGAAGAACCAGAGGGCTTGGAGGCCCTGATCATGGCAGATGGAGGCGTAGAGGGATTGGATATCCATGGTGAAGATGAGGCATTGGGGGTCAGGGAAATGGAAGTCTTGGAGGAGGTGGAGGGCATGGGTGGTGTCTCAAACGTATTTGGGGCATTCCTGGACTAGGGGGGATTGGACAGTATTGAGGTAGGTAGAGATGCATTTGGTTGGGCAGGAGAAAACTGAGGCAATGGGTCGGGCAGGGTGACCAGGTTTGTGGATCCTGCGAAGGAGGTGAAATTGGACAGTGCGGGGTTCCCGGACTATGAGGTTGGAAGCTATGGGTGGGAGATCTCCTGAGGTGATGAGGTTCTGTACGGTCTGGGAGATGATGTTTTGGTGATGGGGGATGGGGTCATGGTTGAGGGGGCGGTAGGAAAAGGTGTCTTCGAGTTGGTGTTTGGCTTCAGCGTTGTAGAGGTCAGTGCACCAGACTACCATTGCGCCCCTTTATCTGCTGCATTGATAGTGAGGTCGAGTTGAGATGTTGGAGTGGGGGAGGGAGGTCAATAGGTTGCGTCGGTTAATGTCTCGGCGGCAATTGGAAATGAAGAGGTCGAGGGCGGGTCATAGGCCAGCGCGGGGTGTCCAGATGGATGGAGTGTGCTGGAAGCGGGCAAAGGGGTCCTCAGAAGGTGGAGTCCTGATTGTGAAAGTAAGTAAGAGGCAGACGTGGCAGAAGAAGTGTTCGATGTCACGGTGTATATTAAATTCATTGATGCGAGGGCGGAGGGGGATGATGGTGAGGCCTTTGCTGAGGACTGATCGTTCATCCTCAGTGAGGGGGAGATAAGGGGGAATGTTGAAAACTTGGCAGGGCTGGGAGCTAGGACCGGGTGAAGGTGTGGAGCTGGGAGTGGGGGCAGAGCCTGTAACTGGAGTGGGGTGTAGTGTTAGGGGGAATGGGGGTGGAGTCATGAGTAGGGGTGGTGTTC